>NC_092097.1:10985832-11083332 GCF_045679555.1 Salvelinus alpinus | reverse complement strand
GTCTGTCTGTCTGTCTGTCTGTCTGTCTCTGTCTGTCTGTCTGTCTGTCTGTCTGTCTGTCTGTCTCTGTCTGTCTGTCTGTCTGTCTGTCTGTCTGTCTGTCTGTCTGTCTGTCTCTGTCTGTCTGTCTGTCTCTGTCTGTCTGTCTGTCTGTCTCTGTCTGTCTGTCTGTCTGTCTGTCTGTCTGTCTGTCTGTCTGTCTGTCTGTGTCTGTCTGTCTGTCTGTGTCTGTCTGTCTGTCTGTCTGTCTGTCTGTCTGTCTGTCTGTCTGTCTGTCTCTGTCTGTCTGTCTGTCTGTCTGTCTGTCTGTCTGTCTGTCTGTCTGTCTGTCTGTCTGTCTGTCTGTCTGTCTGTCTCTGTCTGTCTGTCTGTCTGTCTGCCTGTCTGTCTGTCTGTCTGTCTGTCTGTCTGTCTGTCTGTCTGTCCTCATTCCCTCTGCAGCAGTGTAGCTCACTGCCTTTGTTCTCTCACTTGGCTTGAAACTGGAGAATATGGCGAGAAGTGCTGAGGCTGCAGTTATATAGCCTGGCTGCCCACAACTCAGACAGTACACGAGAAACACAGCACCAC
Organism: Salvelinus alpinus; assembly: GCF_045679555.1. Taxonomy (NCBI): domain Eukaryota; kingdom Metazoa; phylum Chordata; class Actinopteri; order Salmoniformes; family Salmonidae; genus Salvelinus; species Salvelinus alpinus. The sequence goes on along the minus strand of NC_092097.1, from coordinate 11,082,762 downwards.
AGCACATACCCCCACCTCAGTCCCCCTTTATACATACACAGCAACGCCAAGATACAGTCAAATCACGCTAGACTAGAGCCACAACCACTTGTGTTATGTTTATGTGTTTTTACCGCTTTTACCTTTTTTTTCTTCTTGGAAGGTACTTGAGCGTTTGTGAACCAATGCGGTAAAAAAAAAACATTTAAGTGCAATCAGCATCCATTTTTGTTTTGAAATGAGCCCAATTGTACTCATTTAAAGTATGTGTGTCTTGACCAAATGCCACCCCAACAAACTATCTATCTGTATGTCTTTGGGCTAATAGTGTGAGAGAGATGTTCCATAGACCAGTTGAGAATCCAGCAGGCGTTTTAACAGCAGCCTTGTGGAGCGGCTGGAGAGACAGTAAACTTTCATCACGCTAATAGCTTGAAGTCACATCCAACTCTAATGGCTTAGGCAGCCATGGCAGGGGCAGGACCAGGGGTTGCCTGGAGGTCAGGTTGAATTGCAGTATATACATGCTAGTTTCCAACTGGTAGAACAAATAAAGGAGAGAGAAGGAGGGGCATCTGAGGTGAGGAGGGGGAAAGCAGTTGTTATTGGAAGAGCAGATAATCACTTCAGTTGATTTGCAGTAAAAGGAAGCCATTGATTGAACCTGCCATTTTATATAGAGTTATCCGCGCTCTTTTAACCCTCTCAGACTGCTCTTCATTCAACACAGCCTCTAACCTGGGATGGGAATGAAGTTGTGTCCTGCTTTTTAAAATGTGACTCGGTGATAAGAGTCACTGACTGAAAAACCACTAGAGGGTAGAACATATTCCAAAGCTTGTTTGTTAGGGGGAGGTAGTTGCAGAAACATTGGAACGGTTTAGTCGACTTCCTCTATATTTGTTTGTCATTTTTAATTCAACTTTTGACCAAAACTTTACTTTATCAAATGACCTGCTTATGAAACAGTGTTAAGAGAGCTGAAATGTGCTACATTTCATCCAGATTGCTCATTTAAATCCCTCTAGCCCCGGTGGATATTGTGGATGGGAATGTTTGTTTGTTAGAGAGGTGATCTCAGCACTGGAACAGAATGTAGGGAACCATGAGCCGGACTGTGGGATACCAACCTGAATATAGACCCCTGCGTTTGTTTTGTTTCTCAGTTTCTCAGGGAGAACGTTAGAGGCTGCCAAGGACTTGTATTCACACCCAAGGCACGCAAATAAAACCTCTCACATATAAAGCCGTACCTGGGTGTAGCCTCTACATCTGTTGGAAAACATATACCGTCAGTGTTCATGTGTGAGAGGCAGATTTTCACCTCTGCGCCTCTTTCTGGGAGACTAAATGGTGTTGATTGTTTCAGTGGCAGGATGTTTGTGTGTTTTGTTCCAAGCCCTTTTCATAAATGCCTGTTTTTATGTTGCCGAGGTCAACTGGTTTTACTAGACTGGAGAGGCAAGTCCAGAGGCAGAAAGCTTCCCTACCATCTGGCAGCCATAAAATGGGGAGCAGGAGGGTTTTATAGGACGGCAGGGTGAGACATGGAGGGGAAGAGAGACAGAGTGGATGGTGGACTCTAGTTGCCCCCAAAGCTTCAGAGCTTGCTCCATAGTCTGTATGACAGGTCAGAAGTTCATCGCCTTTTTTTTCTATTCCGTTCTTCAATTCCTTGTCGGAAGGTGAAGGGAGGTGGCAACTGATTCTGCAGTCAGCTGGAGTGTAAATGGAAATGAGAGGAGAGTCTTTTGTTGCTGCTGTCAATGTTTTCGCCAAATGTTGTTCTACCTGAGAGACTTTGTTTCATTAGTGCCTGTAGTGCTTAATGTTTTAGCGATGCGCGTTGCTTGTCATTGTGCTGTTGCTATTAGCTTGTTAAATCAGGCAGAGCACCAGCGCTGAGTATCACAGATGGTGCAGAATGATGTGGATGCGTAAACACTGGTGATTCAATGGCTTAGTGTTGTCTGGGCATGTGTCACCTTCGCAAGGCTCTCTGTATTCCATTGAGTAATGAACGGCTTTCTTTCAGCGGAGTATGGGCTCCCGGGTCCAGTCATCTTTCTCATAGAGACAATCTAATAGATGTCCAGCTGTTTTCTTGAAACATTAGCCTGAGATGAAATCACAGCGTGGTTGAACGTGAAAACGGGTCGGTGAGATTCTCCCATCGATATTTTTCTGAGACGAGGACCATCTTGAGATTCTCAGTTATGTGCTCCTGGATGTCTCTTTAAGAGACTGAAGTGGAACTCTTTGGCCCGTCCGTAGCTGGATGCTTTGCTTATTGGTTTCCCAGATTGGGGTTATCGTTTCAGAATGCTGGGGTTCTGTGCTGACTCCGGTACTGATACCTCCCATAGAGACTTCATCTTTTGTAACGCTGCAGCTCAGATATGTCAATCCCTTAGCCCCTCCAAGACATGTGGCGTATATCGAAGCACAACCTATTCAGTTCATGTCGGGATGCTGGTTCTTTCTGCTATTCTAGTATTAAAAAAAATGGGATGGTGATGAGGTTTCCTGTATTTCCAGATTTATGTTTCAAAATAAATTCACATATGTCCTCCAGTCAGTCCTCCTCACAGGAAAATTGAAAAAATTCAAGTCAACATTGATGTTATTTGAATTAGTTAGTAGGCAGGTTGACCTCTTTCCTTGTCTGTCATGGGTTGAGTTTTCAGACCCATGACTTCCCACACAGTTTATCCAGAGAAGAAAAGTGCTGACAGCAAAATAATGAAAGTGTGTTTGGCAGGCACACCCTTGTAGGTTTCTGTTTCACTCGACCACATGAAATGTTTGATCGTTTACATCTCTACATACAGCACTCCACAGAGTCACACTGCTTATACAACACATGTAGTGCCCTGGTTTACACAGTTAGCTAATAAAACTGATGCGGTTCATTTTTAACTCATTCAAACCGAAGTTCTACCATACCTATTTGAGGCAGGCATAGGGTATGTTTGATGAGTTGGGTGGGTCTTCTGTCCGTACTGCAGTGATGCATTTCCTGTGGTAACCAGATCTTCACCACACCACTTTGGATGCATAGTAGAGGTCTTCACGGGTCTATCCGAGACAAGACCCGGGACAAGAGCAGGGTTCAACTTTTCCCTTGGGTCCGGGTTGGGTCCTGCTTGATTGTCATCAGCTGATAGACCCGAGTGGACCCGAATGGACCCAACCACAGCTCTGCATAGCCTAGAGCATATTCATTTTACGCTAATAATGTATAGAAGGCCTAGCCAACATATAAATACCTATTTGTTAACCAGAAGCTGATAACTGATAAACATAATTTGTTGTCACTTGGGTACAATCGGGTCTGGTCTAGGTCTGGTTGTCATTGTGTCAATTCGGGTTCGGGTCTGATTGTTCTCAGGTCCGGGTCCCCCCTTTTTTAAATGATCGGGTCCATTCGGGTCCGGGTCTGATTGTCTTCGGGTCCAACATTTTCACCCGAGAAGACCTCTAATAGAGAGTGAAACTTTGTATGGTGGACTGTAACTGCATTTAATACGAGATACATTCTGCTCTTCCTGTATAGCCAGGCAGCAGTAATGTAATCTGTGTTGATTCACGAGAGGGCCGAGCTACCTCTTAGAGCCAACCCCAGGGTGGCAGCAGTTGCTCTTTGAGGTCCGTCTGATGAAGTTTATTGGATTGTCCCTAATGATTATCATAATAATGGCATCAAATACACTTTCATGGCCAAGACCGTTGATTGCACTCGACAAGCCCTTCTCCTTCTTTTTAAAGAAAAGCATCAAAGGGTCTCTCACAAGCTGCTGCAGTGAAATAATTCTGCCTGAGATCCACTTAGAGCCTCTTAACATATTTCAGTCTGTTTCTCCCTCACTTTCTGTGTCTTGTTGAGATCTCTTGAGTTCCAAGCAAAAGATTGAGAGAAAAGAAAAGAGGCTGGAAATAATGGGCTCTGCTCTGAGTTAGTGGGTGTATCCACTGCAGTGAATCAGGGGAGAAAAATGTGTCCTGTGTCTCTTTAAGAGCGCTGGCCTGTCTGCAGAATGCATCAGTCCTGTGGAGCAGACACAGGCCAGGAGGAGGGGGGTGGAAGGGAGGAGCGTGGGGTCCAGCGGAGGGAGGGAGAGGAGCAAGAGGGAACAGCCGCAGTCTGGGCCTCCAGCCTCTTGGCTAGACTGCTGAAAGTTATTATTGAGTTCCTGTGCTGGGCCTCCCCTCCCTGTGGCATACTCCTCTTTGCTCGCTACTAGAGAGACAGACAGACAGACAGACAGACAGACAGACAGACAGACAGACAGACAGACAGACAGACAGAAAGAAAGAAAGAAAGAAAGAAAGAAAGAAAGAAAGAAAGAAAGAAAGAAAGAAAGAAAGAAAGAAAGAAAGAAAGAAAGAAAGAAAGAAAGAGCTTATAATGGCAATGGCCTTGGCCAACATGCAAATAAAGCATTAATTTAGTTGTAAAGTCAAAAAAAGTGAGTGTCCCAAAACTCCACACAATAGATGAACTGCCTCACAGCTGCTCCTACAGCCTGGGCAGCAGCTGAAAATCCCAGCCCAGCATACTACAGTCTTGGGTTACAGTGTAGTAGACCTGTCCTGTTGTCATTGGGAACAGCCTTAACCAGTCAAGACAAGAAGAACACGGAGGCTGACTGCTCCTCAATCAGCATTCAGCTAAATCCTCTGCTGGCTGGCTTGCTAAATGATGAGTATGATTCATGGCTAGGTAGTAAGAGGAACACTGACAGCACAGAAACTCTCCGGTCTTTTACAGCGGTTTTCAAAAACGCCTCCTATTCAGGGCGCTTAACGAATAGGGCTTAAGACATTCAAAAAGGTAGATTTCAATTTGCAGTCAAAAATGTATCGATATTTTTTCAATCCAATAAATTGTAAACGGGGTGTTTTTAGAAATCACCGACAGAATAAACCAAGCAGCCTCTCTCCCTCTGCCTTGTACTTAACACCAGTGAGAGCTGTAGTAGCTGTGTGGTGATAGAGTTTGCAGGCGCTTGGCAGCCGTCTATGGTCACTGGTCAGAGCTCAGCCACGAGGTCAGAGTGGATTTGCTGCGAGAGAGTTTGGGGCCAGGACCCGGGGAGGCCGTGGAGGGATGACATACTTACACCGTGGCCTCTCCTCAGGCCTGTGTCTGCCTAGCTGGTTGCCTGTAATCCCCATGCTGGGTTGCAGACAGCATTAGGCCACAAAGCGCCTGTGTCCCTACGGCTCAGGGCTGAGCTGAGAGACAGGAGACATTTATATAACGCTGTGACTGTACTGGCCTGTCTGTTCTCCTGCTGGCCAGGCCCGACCGGGCAGCTCTAAGCTCCAGCTAGCCTGTCTGAGTGACCAGGTTCCCTAGGGTCAGCTGTAGTGACCAGCTGCTGCCTCCCGCCCCCGACCCTCCCCGACCTACTGTTCAGTGCTGTTGGCAGGAATACAGACTGAATGCAGACTGCACCACATCACATCATGCACCTGAGGCTCACAGGAACAATATGACGACATTTACCCCCCTCCCCCATCTCATATACAGTACGTACCAGTGTATCCATGTGCATGTGTTTACTCAACATGTGTTTCTATTCATGGTTTCTGCAATCATACAGTCCCCGTTTTAAAGCTGTCTTCATTCAGGGTCTGGGAGTGTTTGCTGCTCTGCTTGGGGAAAACCCTGGCGTTGAAAAGGTTCTGTTTGTTAACTCAGAGTTTAGCTGTGCTCCACTGTTTTGTGGTTGCTATGGAGAAAAACACTGGCCCCAGATTCAGAAGAGTGTAATAAAATGATCCAGGAAAAAGAAATGTCCAAGTATTTTCAGGGTCATGAAGCAGACGAAGCATTACTATGAATTGAGCGATGCTGTGGTCCGTCCGTTCCCCCCACTTCCCCTTAGCCTTCCATTTTAGAACACTCGTATTTATTTTATGGAGGCTCCGAGACCGGGCCCTCTCACCCACATTTCTTGTAAGCAGATCTTGCCTTCCTGTTAATGGGGGGAGGAGGGAGATAAGCCAAATGTTTAAGTATGGAATGTGCCATCTGAGGAACGGATGTTGTGGGTGGTTTTGTCCCCTATTTCCCTCCGAGACAATTCCTTGAGCAAGTGGAAACAAGTGAAATGCTATTTGATCTCTGTCGAATGTTACTATACACACAAAGAAGCACTGCGTTCGTCCTATTACGTTTAAGTCATCCTGCAAGTCGAGCATAAATGAGGAGGACATACACAGACTAGAAACCTTCATGTATTTTGGAAAATTGGTCAGCAATTACTTGGTAGCACACACACACACACGCACGCGCTCGCACGCACGTGCACGCATACACACACGCATACACACATGCACACACACACGCACACACACACACACACACACACACACACACACACACACACACACACACACACACACACACACACACACACACACACACACACACACACACACACACACACACACACACACACACACACACACACACACACACACACACACACACACACACATAAACCCAGTGATTTTGGAGTAGTATTCTTTTCCTGGCACTCAGCCTCACAGCCACATGCTGGGGCTCCTTAGTTCTCTAAGTGGAGACCTTCACATTTAGAATGTTTCCTGTCATTCTGCATGGGGCCATTAGCACCCCTTCCACGCTTTTGTTTGTTTTCTGGAAACAATGATTAAGAGGTTATACTCAAAGTACAAAATAATTAAGCAATTCCGATCCTGTTTTCCAAGTCCCCCCCTCACATCTCTGTCGCCAATCACACAAATACAGCCCCATCTTCTAAAGTCACAACATTAGAGACTAAGAACTCATTGGAGTGCATTAGGGCAGGGAATTGCCAGGCACCTCACAAAAGTGTATTATCACGATACTTCTGGGCTGATACGATATGTATTGTGATTATCACGATTCTATATGTATTGCGATGTAATACTGTTATTTTATTGCGATTCGATGTTCCTAACATAATGCTCCCTGTATGGCTGCTGCAGAGAGACAAGAGTCATGAGTAAATGAGTTTTGTCAGTCATGGAAATAAAAGTGCTGAAAACAAATTGGTTCCCTATTAAAAATAAGATGGAGAACAAGCTATGAGGAAAAATACTGGAGTTTTGGTGCAGGTACAGCCAACTAGCGCAAAAATAATATTGCGATATTGTCGATACGATACATATCGTCATAAACAATAAACCGATATGTAACTATCTATTTTTTCCACCATCACTAGAGTGCGTATCATGTATTTGGACCCGTTGGGGAGCCGACACTGGAACAGAACAGCCTGAATGGCTTCTATACATTTCAATAAGATTTATCACCTTGGTTCAGCCAATTACCTCAAGCCCAGTTCCCAGTGCAGACACTGTGTCAGTGAAATGACATCATATGGGACACTGAGCAGTGACGCTAACTTCACCCCACCCTCTTACATGTTTTTTATGACCTCCTCTACCCCATCCCCCCGTCCTGTCCCGTCCCCTCATACCTCTTAACCTCTCTCTGGCATTCATCCCCTTTTTCATCCTCCCAAATAAACCTGCCACCTGCCCAGCTCCCCATTGGCCTGCCAGGGACCATGTGGTCATGGGGCTCAGCTTACCAGCTCAGGCCAAACCTCAAGTCAGCTGTCCCAGTACTGTTCTCTCTACCTTCTCTAACGCATGTTTCACCACTGTTTACTATTTGTATTTTGTTGATTTCATTTGTTGGCCAATTCTAATCCAGGCATTTGATGAATTACAGCTACTTGCTAGATGACAGTAACAACGATGATTTACTATAAAATGGCATAGCACATTTTGGACATCTAATAGATTGCACCAGCAGCCAGTTGCCCAATTGCAGGAGCTATCTGTGCAGAGTGCTCTGGAGTCTACTCTCTAGACTAGACTGATCGATGGGCGACTGGGTGGGGAGACAGCCAGATTATGGCAGGATAAATAGAGACTGAGGGTAGGGCACAAGCAATCCTTCAGACTTTTTCAGACACAATGGATTCTGGGAAGCAGGTTGCTTCCCATGTTGACTCTTTGTCCGCACATAACATTCACAGCGGGGACTTGACACAAGAGTGATGAATTCGGCAAGACAAATTCAATATAAGAGGCGTACTCGACACTCGCAATGTAACGTCTGCGTCCCTTTCCCGTTGTCGTCAGAGTGAGTTTTAGTTCATTTTGAGTGAGTGCAGAACCCATCACCTCAGTCCAACAGCCAGATGATGTCAGACAGGGGTGCCACTATCACACTTAACTCTGTGCCTGTCCATTTGGCCTGTCAATCACTCAGACAACAGAGGGCCAATCCCCACTAAGTAGCAGTCTCCCTATCATCAATCATCCAGCCCTCCACTTGAAACACTGTACTGTAGTGTGTAACCAGTGTAGCCTCTCTGCTTGGTGGAGTTCTAACTCCCTAATGGAATTGCCTGGTACCTGGTATGTGATATAATGGTCTGTGTATTCGGAGCAGTAACTATTTGGGTTGCGGAGAGGTTAGTCAGTAGGGTGTCCACCCACTCTGCCTAGAGTGGGTGAAAACACGCTTCGGTGGTGAAATGCCTCTTCCTTATGTATTAAAATACAGTTTACCAAGGCAAATATGATTCTTTGTGTTCTGAATCGTTCGGTGGGGTCTTTCTCTAACATATCATTAAACATTATATCCAAGAAGTTTGATTTCGTAAGCTAATACATCCGGTAATAAGCGGCGAGTTCTGGTGAGAGAGTGGCGACCGCTTTCTCGCAGCGATTTTCGAGGATTTGACATGTTGTGGTGGTCGTCTGCAAAGTTGTTTCCGCGGGTCGCAAAAAGTCAAATGAACGCTTGTTTTTGTGAGAAATCGTCGAAAAAGAAAAGATTTCGCATTAATATAAAAGCGTATACTAAAATATGAAAATACTACATGTCATGTTTTATGTCCTCCGGATTCGAGAAGAAAGATGACGAGTTCAACGGTCAATTAGCCTTAAATCTTAATCTTCGCATAGTATCCAGCCTAGCTGACGCAATGCTATTTTCCCGATTTTTGACCAGATGTAATTATTCACCCTAGTTTTGGACATCCTACAAGGGTAAAAACACCAATAACTTTTGAACGGATTATGATAGAGACATGAGGTTTGGGACATTGGTTTTCTTAGAGGAGTATTTATTTTACCCATTGGTAAAAAAAGATGCGTTCTTGATTGGTTATCCAGTGATATTTTAATCGTGTTGATATTAGTACTAATCTGTGGGATTCAAATTTAGGCAGTCCAACACTGGATTTACTGTCTCATGATGGTGGCTGTGTGCTTATTGCTGCTACAGTCTTTCATGTTGAATGGCCAGATTGACTAATCTGTGGAAATGCAGGTTCTCAGGCAGGACATGTTAGGGGATGGGAGGGGTGATGGGTTCTTTATGTGCATCATTTAGCCTAGTTTCTCACTAGAACTGGGTGGAATTATTATTACCAATGGAAAAGATATTACTCTGACTGAATGTGCATTATTGTCATAGGTAGAAGAGCTCACTAATCTGGACTGCTAATCATATGCATAAAATACAATATGATATATTGGACTGATTTTATAATCGTCTGCAAAGTAGGTGTAAATGTGCCAGTAGCGCTTTAAGAAATCGTTGTTCGTGCATAGTATGGGTTGAATCCTAACACAATCCTAACATCAATGCATCGTTTTCAGTAGGTCTGCATTGACTGTGTGCATTTTTGCCCTATAGGAGCCTTAATGGCGTATTATAAATGAATGTTATAAAGGGTTGGTCATCTTTCTTCCTCTCATTAACCAACCAGCATCCCCTTTGGCTTCCTGGTTAGCACTGCAGCAGCTGTGAATAGAAGCATAAACGTGCGCGCGCGTGCGTGTGTGTGTGTGTGCTCTCAGTTGCACATATGCACGGTACTGTATGTTCTAGCACATCAAACCAATAGTGTACTGTTTAATTTTCCAATGCAACAGACACAGTCCATATGGACTGCTCCGAACAGGCATTCTGGGAATTTGACACTATGTCTGTCTAAATATACACCACTCACAGAACACGTTTCATGTCCAAAGATATCTGGGACTCAGAACCATACCAAACATGCTCATACTAATAACATGTCATCTGTGAGGATATCTTTGTCATGTCATTTTTAGCCATGTTTGGATAAGGCCTATAGCACTTGGAATTATGAACCAGCCCGCTTCCTTTAGTGAAATCCCTCTGTTTTATCTAGGAGGACAGCTGTTTTAGCCATAATGAGAAAGCGGGTACAGACATGTGATGTTGTTTTGGTTGCTATATTTGAGCTGAATTGGATTTGCTTCCTCCTAGTTACACTGTCTGTTGCCTGCCTGGGACATTAGAGGAGTCCACTGTTGTCCGGCTCATTCCTGATCTACATGGAAATGTGATATATGAATGTATTTGGATGTAAGAGTAATTGTTCTCTCTACTTCTCTCAGTGTTGTGTCAGTGTGACCTTTTTCCCCCATCTATTGTTTTTACATTTGTGTAGTTCAGTCCTTGAGCTGTTCTTGTCTATTAATGCTCTGTATTTTGTCATGTGTTGTGTGAACCCCAGGAAGAGTCGCAGCAGCTAATGGGGATCCTAATAAAATACTGAAGTCTGACTGGTTCCTCTGTTTATAGACCTAGACACTCGGCAGCGTTGATGGGTCAACTGCAGCTCACTTAGGGAGTGTGGAAAGGCTGGGGGATATGATAGAACATTTCATCCTCCAACTTGGCCATACGTGTCACACTTGCTGCTGTTGGATACAGTATGTCAGATATGTAATGGACAGACCAGGTCTCGGTCTGTCCAGTCTGCAGCTCAGACCTATCTGAGTCTCAAATCCCAAAGACAATTAGGACAAACAAATCAAGGTCGCTTTGCTGCCGGGCTGTTCTCTTCTCTCGACAGCCCCTATCCCTTTCTGTGTGTCTCTATGGCACGTTGACGGCGTGGCCATGTCGTATGTCGCAGTGTTACCATGCTGTTGCAGCTCAGGTTACCTTCTCCCAGGATCCCCTATTGTTGTCACGCTTCCATAGCCGTGTCACCCTGGCACACTTTAGCTCAGACAGTGTGAATCAGGAAGGAAAGTAGCCTAGACATTGGAGAATTGTAAAGGACACTCAGAGGTTTGGTAGCATAGTGCATTGTATTTAGGCGTTGTGCATGCACATGTAAGCCTGACACCAATCAGCTAATCCCAGCCCAGCTGTCATTTAGGAGGTGACCACCAGGCTTAATCTGAATCATGGGACTGTCCTTCCTACACACAGATACCGTGAGCACTGAATAGAGGCCTATAGACTTTCCCCCTGACATCCCAGCCCACCCCAGCCCTGCCTCAGACCTCTCTGCCAGAGAGGAAGGGGGGATGCGAGAGGTTCCACTCTCGCCAAAATCTGTCCAAAATAAACCCAATGCGTTTCTATGGGCTTATTTTGGACGTGAGCTTGTCGCCTGCCTTCCCGCCTTTGGGACAACGACTCCAGGGTGGACACATGAGCATGTGGATATTATAATAGAGATCTCGGCTTCTGCCCACTCTCATACGTCCCACTAAGGCTGTTTCCTGGGTGAGCGCTGCCAGTTGGTGTGCCCTTGAGCGAGGCAGAGCCCTTCTAAGCACACTCAGATCTAGGGATTACAGTGAGGGGTTTAGTAGGGGAAAGGAGTCTGAAATGTGAAACTGTTGTGTCTTGTTGCTGTGTATTTAATGCCATGCAATCATGCAGCATGCTGTGGTATTGTGTGACGGAAGCCCGGTGAAGTTCAGCTGGGGAAACTATTTTTGTCCGTTTCTGAGTGCACTCCTGTGTTTTGTTTTTAGATCATTCCATTTGAGATTTTAGTTTGTGCTTCAGCAAATGCTAAAGGATTAGACGTTTTAGCACTGCTTTCACAGCCAATAGCGTGACAGACATGAAACATTCAAACAACGAGCAGCTGGGACTGATTCAATTAAATTGATCGTACCCACGTTGTACTTTAAATTTAACCTAGATATACAGTGCATTCAGAAAGTATTCAGACCCCTTGGCTTTTTCTAAATTGTGTTACATTACAGCCTTATTCTAAAATGTATTAAATCATTTTTTCCCCTCATCAATCTACACACAATACCCCATAATGACAAAGCGAAAACAGGTTTTTATAATTTTTTTGCTAAATAATACCTTATTTACATAACTATTCAGAGCCTTTTGAGCTCAGGTGCATCCTGTTTCCATTGATCATCCTTGAGATGTTTCTACAACTTGATTGGAGTCCACCTGTGGTAAATTCTATTGATTGGACATGATTTAGAAAGGAACACACCAGTCTATATAACGTCCCACAGTTGACAGTACGTGTCAGAGCAAAAACCAAGCCATGAGGTTGAAGGAATTGTTCGTAGAGCTCCGAGACAGGATTGTGCGAGGCACAGATCAGGGGAAGGGTACCAAAACATTTCTGCAGCACCCAATGGTCACTCTGACAAAGCTCCAGAGTTCGTCTGTGGAGATGGGAGAACCTTCCAGAAGGACAACCATCTCTGCAGCACTCCACCAATCAGGCCTTTATGGTAGAGTGGCCAGACGGAAGCAAATCCTCAGTAAAAGGCACATGACAGCCAGCTTGGAGTTTGTCAAAAGGCACCGAAAGGACTCTCTGACCATGAGAAACAAGATTCTCTGGTCTGATGAAACCAAGATTGAACTTTTTAGCCTGAGTGCCAAGCATCACGTCTGGAGGACACCTGGCACCATCCCTACGGTGAAGCATGGTGATCGCAGCATCATGTTTTTCAGCGGAAGGGACTGCAAGACTAGTCAGGATCGAGGAAAAGATGAACGGAGCAAAGTACAGAGAGATCCTTGATGAAAACCTGCTCCAGAGCGCTCAGGACCTCAGACTGGGGCGAAGGTTCTCCTTCCAACAGGACAATGACCCTAAGCACACAGCCAAGACAACGCAGGAGTGGCTTCATGACAAGTTATTGAATGTCCTTGAGTGGCCCAGCCAGAGCCTGGACCTGAATCCGATCGAACATCTCTGGAGAGACCTGAAAATAGCTGTGCAGCGACGCTGCCCATCCAACCTGACAGAGCTTGAGAGGATCTGCAGAGAAAAATGGGAGAAACTACCCAAATACAGGTGTGCCAAGCTTGTAGCGTCATACCCAAGAAGACTCGAGGCTGTAATCGTTTTTAAGATTCTTCAACAAAGTACTAAGTAAAGGGTCTGAAAACTTCTGTAAATGTGATATTTCAGTTATTTAACAATTTCATCCATTTTAGAAGAAGGCTGTAACGTAACAAAATTTGGAAAAAGTCAAGGGGTCTGAATGTTTTCCGAATGCACTGTATATTTAGCATTTTGCAGTTCTCACCCAGCAGTTTGCATTTGACTATAATACTAATTTGTTGATTGGGCCTGTAGATGGATCAATAAACTCAGTCAGTCATTGCTTATCAGATCCATGTCAAATGAAGTAAAACAACATTCCCATCTTCTATCACGCTCCAATTGGCATCTATTGGCGAAAGACCATTCTAACTGTTAGATAGTCCACTTGGAATAGATGGTGTTTATGTGTCTGTTGACAGTTATAGTGGTGTTAGGACGATTTGCCATGTGGATATTTGCTTATCACTGTATTACCACACTATTATAGGACCGTCGTTTCCAGACAAAGCATGTCTGCACTGTTAGCTCCTGTTTAGCCTACAGGTTTACTTTGAAATGGTCCCCCCTTTATGGCTCCTCAAAGAAATGTCCTACAATAGCGAGTTGAAAAGGACATTGCTTGAATGGACTCTTTAAGAGGAGGCTGTACTTGGCCTTCAAGTATACATTCCTCCAGCTCAGTGCTTCCTCTGTGGTCCCGCTCCCCCCCCACAGCCCGCCCCCTCCCTCGCACTCACCACTCCGTTCCCACAGGGGCCCTGGCCAAAGCAAACTCCTGCGAGGAAGTCTCCCCCTCCCTTTTTCTCTACCTCCCTCTTTCCCTCCTCTCTCTCTCCCTTCACTCACTCACTCCATCCTTAGAGGGGCCATGTCGGGTAGTTTGGGCTAGGATTGCAGTGAGGATTGCAGTCATGGGATGTGGTGTGCATCCAGGAGGAGGCTGTTATGTCTCTGATGCTGTGTCTGTGTGGCCTTGTTATGGCTGTGATGTGGTGCTGAGTAAAACCCGTGTGGCTCCTCTCCTGTGAGATCAGTGTCAGATTTAGCCAGCAGGTCCCTTGTGGTGTCTGGGAGGGTCTGTTTTCTAACTCTGTTATGTCTAGGGCTCCACGTTTTCCTGGAGCTGCAAACCTCAGGGTAGGAATAGTACCAGACAGACTTTGTTGGGAAAACAACAGCAATGGCAGTAATTACAGACTCCGGGTTTCGACCACTCTCCGCTTTTTAGAAAAACTCTGGCCTTGAGTGAGGCAGGTGAGTGTTCGAGTCATCGTAGAGTCAGCTGGAGGTCGGGGTTAAATGTCCCGAGCACTAACCTCACAGTCTGCTGCCTAACTGCGTGTGTGTCTGTTTGTGTGTGTGTGTGGTTAGACACTTAGAGAGGAGACAGATGTTTGAGTCAGGGAGGGAGACATGAGAGGAGTGTCCAGACAACCACAGTCATGCCCTCTGCACTAGGGCCTCGTATGATTGTAGCTTTGTGGGCCAGAGGCGCAGCAGAAATGACAAGGTTGCGTGGCATGTTTTAGTCTGAGCGCCATCGTACGGTAGACCGAGGCTGGCAGTGCAGTGTGAGACCTGACTGACTGACACCTCCCCCTTGTGATACATTGCCAGAACCACACACTGCTTCTAAGCTAATCAGAACCGTAAGACAGGATTCATTTACACCAAGGGTGTCAGTCAGTACCAAAGGCAATTTATCTTTCTCTCCTTAACATTATCACAATGTCAAGTGATACACCTTTCAGAAGGATTTAGTGGAGTATATTTTCCATTCACACCTGTCTAGTATATACTTTTGTGTTACTTTTATGGGGTGGCAGGTAGCCTAGCGGTTACGACTGTTGGGCCAGTAACTGAAAGGGCGCCGGTTCGAATATCTGCCGATATGCCCTTGAGCAAGGCACTTAACCCTAAACGCTCCTCTAAGTCGCTCTGAATAAGAGTATCTGCGAAATGACTCAAATGTAAATGATACATCCACAGTATATTCAGTCATGATTTCAATTGAATCATCCATTGAAAAGAGGACTCTTTGAGGGAGAATGTCATAGTAGTGAGATAAGTAAGATAACTCACAGGTTCGGGCAGGCCTCTCCCACTGCCTAGGTAAACTTATGCGCATCCTGACAAGTGCAGACCTGAGGGCAGTGGCTAGATTGCTCTGTCTCACCACTGAAGCCAGAAGAGCTGCACACACCGTCACTTCCTGGATCACTGTTACATGGCCAAACCTGCTGCTATGTGAAGCTCAGTGAGGAAAAGGAGAGCGAGATGTTAGGTTAGCTAGTCGTGTCTTCATCTGAAAACGTATTCACTCGCTCTGGATAAGAGCGTCTGCTAAATGACTCAAGCGGAGCAAGTTGTGCGAAACGTTGCGTGACTCTACGGTCCGTGCCGAGGTACAGCGACACAGGCAGAACGTTTCACTCCAGTTGTCCGTCAGATTACAGAAACACTATTCTCAGCCCTCTCTCCCACACAGAACAGAGAGTAGCTCCACTGCACCTGCTGGCGTCTCCCGTACTCAAGCCCCCAGCTCACAGCCAGACCTCACCCTGATAGAAACGTCTACCGTTCCCCTCACACACTGGATTAGGGCCGCCAGCTGATTTTTTATGGATGAGACTATTTGGACACATGGATGTTTCTCTGAAATACACCTCAAGGTGAATGATGCCAATTACAGTATCGAACACCTCTGAAGGGGACGTTGTGTAAAGATATTTAAACTATCTATCTACGACTTGTGCAGTACAAGTGTGTTACAGACTACTCCGGTAGATGAAGACGGTGATCATTAATAGTCTCTTCCGTATCTCTTTCTCTTCTCTCTTTAGCCGCACAGCCCAGTTCCAGCCAAGAAGTTCAAACTGGAGAAAATAAACTCTCCATCTGCTGACAAAGAGAAGCAACCCGATTGGCTACAATCTCTATCAAAGTCAGGGAACAAGGTTTGTAGCTCATGTTCTCTCTTGATTGGGATACATGTGATTTGCTGTAAGGTTAAGGGTCAGGGCCATCCTATACAGAGAGTCCTCGTTGCCTTGCCTTATACATATGAGCCCTGTAATTCAGTCAGTTAATTACATTGTCAATAGTCTCTTTACAAACCAGTCTACATTGTGCGATATGATTTCACTGTACCTTTCCAAGGATGTTTTTTGAATTCCCTGTTTCATAACTGTATTATCATGTAAGAATCCTATCTGTTTCCAGGATCTGAAACCGGTCCAGCTGAAACAGAGGCCGTCAGCCTTCCGCCCCTGGTCCCCCAGAAGTACATCTGCTGAGAGGCAGAAGTCTACCAGTCACAACGAGAGGTGAGTCAGAGACAGTCATGCTGTCATGGTTTCTCTCATCCTTTTCACCACACCACGGTAATGGATTGTCAGCCTTTAACACATTGAGGTAACATTCCTAAGGAATTATCATATAACAATGATAACCACATTCCTAAGGAATTATCATATAACAATGATAACCACATTTTTAACCCCATTGCTAGGATGTCTTACTGTATATTGTTGAACTAACTTGGATTTTCTTATCATAACAGATCAAACCACAAAAATGTGGACACGTCTGTGGTGCCCAATGTGGCCCCAGCTCCGTTGGCCTACCAAGGTGGGGAGCAGGCCCCAGTGGGCCACAGCCAGGCTCCAGGCAGGGGAGACCAGCACATCAGCTCCGGACCAGCATCACAGTGTGGAGACTCACAGCCTGTGCCCAGACTTGTTCACATCAACACCAACACAGCCAACGGTGTGGAGGAAATGGAGACTGACGGGGAGATTGAGGTGGATGACTATGATGACTGTGAGTATGACACACTATTGTTCAGACATTCTGTAAGAGAAATAGGGCACTAGGACACACTCTAATACTCAAGGACAGGCAACCTAACCCGAGCTAATACGGTAGTAAGACTTTCTGTGGAAATGAGTCTTTACCATACTGGAGGTAGGCTATGGTTAGTTTGCCTGATCCTTGTGAGAGGGTGCCATCTAGTGGCTGGTCTGTGCAGCACAGAGCACACAGGGCAGTCTCAAGTCAGAAGATTTTACTCAGCAGCAGATGTCACTGCTGTTCCAATACTTTTTTAGGCTTCACCCTATAAACATACTGTTTTATTTTTCTGTCTTTCAGACCCACCATCGGTCCCCTCCTTGGCATCCCCTCCATCTGCCTGCTCCAGTATGACCTGGACCCTGACCCCCCAGACCACCATGAGGCCCCTGGAGGGCCCAGTCCGGCTGGTGTTACCAGGGGCACCTTCATGTCCAGAGCTGGACACACTGAGACAGACCCTGTATGGAGGTCTTGACTCCAAGGAGGCCAGGGAGAAGTTCCTGCAGGAGATTGTTAAGATGAGAGTGAAGCAGGAGGAGAAACTGGGGGCAGCGCTGCAGGCCAAACGCAGCCTTCAGCAGGTAAACCTCCCACTCACGATCCAAAATGGCCGCCTTTTGGCACAACATTTTTTACCGTTTCTTCATGTGTACAATGTGTTTTTTTGTGACACAATCTTCAGGACACAACAGACTATAAACTTTTTTTTTTTCACCCACAGGAGTTGGATTTTGTGAGGGTGTCCAAGAAAGGGCGTCTTCGAGAGGCCATCGAGGCCAAGCGCAACCTGAGGAAAGAGATAGAACGCCTGAGCATGGAGTGGGACAGGAAGATGAGGGAGGCGGACGAGTCCCGTGGCCATCTGAAAAAAGAGCTGGAGAGAGAGAGACAGACACGAGTCTGCGACAAAGGCTGTGAGGCTGAACGCCTGCGAGCCAAGTACTCCACACAGGTAGGACCAAGATCCTTCTGATATAGCCTGCACACATAGGTTATCATACAGAAAGAATCACACACACACATACCTAATCAAGAATAGTTGAATCACAGCATGTGCTTCCTGACTGATGTGTACCTTCCTTTCCAGATTGAGGAGCTGCAGGTTCAGCTGCAGCAGGCGGAGGCGGACCGAGAGCAGCTGAGAGAGGAGCTACAGCAGGAGAGGGAGGCGCGGCAGAGCCTGGAGAGGGTGGTGAAGGACCTGCAGGCTCAGCTGGGAGGCCCACAGGACACCCCCATGACCCCCCAACACACTAACGCAGAGACACAGAGACAGACACACCATCCCAATGGATCCTAAAGATGCGTGCGCTAGACAGTGTGTGGTTGGAACTAGAGACTTAATGCAAGAGGGCGGATACAGAATGCACTGCGCCTCTTGTTAAGGAAACGAAATTCACCAAATTGAAAGATGTTTGTGGGAGACAAAGACGAGGTTTTCATAGAATTTAAAATACATCTTCCGGTTACTGATATGATAGAAATGGACGTTATTATAATAATATATGACCTTTATAAAATGGAACTGGATAGAAGCATGAATACGCATTGTTGTACAGCCTACAGAAGCTAAGAAAGAAAGTCTATGGAAGACACCTCACAAGTGACTTTAGAGCCCTCAGTCAGATCCCTGACGCTGTTCAAGGATTGTGTTTTGGTATAAGCTATTTAAAATGTACGAATATAGCTACATAGTGTTACTTGAATATATAGGGGAAAGAGAAGTGCTTGTTTTCATGAAATGACAGTAGCAGGTGTAACTCTTGCTAGTGCCACGGAATCTCGGTACACTTTAAGGTATTACAAAGCCACTGGAAACAACGGACACCAGTATACCACTATTGACTTTTTTTTTCAATCAGTCAGTTTGCTTAATTCAAATGTTTTCTCTTTTCTTTTGAGGATGTACAGAACATGTTGCGTCAGCAGCACTGCTGTCCTTCAGGCAACGCTCACATACGTACATATTTACACATTCACATACCAACATATACATGTATGCGCCAGCTTCTCTACCGTGTGTATTTGTGTTCTTGTATTTAAAGCCTGAAGTATTGGGGATTGTGTGGCCTGGAATCAGTTCCACCCACCTTTTGTTCTCATCTTAAATCTTTTATGAAAGTGCTACTTTTTACAATTCGTATTCCTTACACTTAATTAGTCTTTTTGAAAATAGTTTTTTGAGATACAGTATATTGTGTATGAAACCAAACTATGTGACAAATGTTTAAATGTGCTTGCCCATGCTAGAATGGAGTTCTGCCCGGTAAATCTAATGTTACCCACATAAAACACCTTTGATATAGCTTTCTCTTTGGTGAATTGAGGTATTTCCGATTTTGTATCGAGTACAGTAAAATAATTTATATTCCGAAATAATTTGCTGCTTGTCAACTATAAGCATACATTTTTAGTCACTGGTTTTCGGGCTCTTTGAAAAAGCAACATGTGCAGTTTCAATGAACAACATTTCTACATATATATACAAAATATGGATATATATTTTTGTACTTTACGAAAAGGAATTGCACTTTTAAAAAATAAAATGTGCATTGTGCATTTAACTCCCTCATGTTTTTCAACTCACAAATGAACATGAACATAGAACACTTTCATTCAATGAACTCTTATGTAAATACAATGTTCAAGGATGATATTGTAAATAAGATATTTGTCAATACGTTTGCTTGCTTCACACTTAACTTGCATATGAATATTATTTTGGCTCTTACTTGAAACCAATAGAAACTCTATATTTGAAATGTTAATATTATAGTTTCATTATTGTTTCCCTTCGATATCATCTGAAATCAATGGGCATTTAATAGAATGGATTATGGTTATCTTATTTGATGTATTGTAAGGTGTCTCCCAAAACCCAGACCAAAAATTTTACCTGAAGACAATTTCTCACCATCAACCGCTTTATCCGACTTATCAGACAATGCTAAAGCTCCTATTAGGATAAATATTACCTCTTCTTTGGGTTTCATTCCTAGGTGCCCTCTTATGTATTGTAGAAGAAAATACTTTTATGTCTTATGTATCAGTTCCGTTTTTTCTCTCCCACTGAATACCTGTTGGGTACAATGTACTAGCAATATACATTGTGTTTATGCTCTTTATTGTAGTTTTGGTTTGGAAGTGGGGTTTGTTTTTGCCGCTTGTTTCAATGTTTCTTTTTTCTTTGGAAAAACTGTATAATAGCCATTAAAATCAAATCAACCATATTCATGAGTGTGTTTTATATTTTATTACAGTCAATGAGTTACACAAAGTGTAACACTGTTATCCCGTTTCAAGTTGTATTAGTTGTATGTACTGTGCCTTCAGCAAGTATTCATATCCTTTGACTTATTCCACACGGTTGTTTTTCAGCCTGAATTAAAACTATATACAGTACCAGTCAAAAGTTTGGACACACCTGCTCATTCAAGTTTTTTTTTTTTTTTTTTACTATTTTCTACATTCTAGAATAGTAGTGAAGACATCAAAACTACGAAAAACAGTTGAAGTCGGAAGTTTACATAGTGAAGACATATGCAATGATGTAGTAACCAAAAAAGTGTTAAACAAATCAAAATATATTTTATATTTGAGATTCTTCAAAATAGCCACCCTTTGCCTTGATGACAGCTTTGCACACTGTTGGCATTATCTCAACCAGCTTCATGATGTAGTCACCTGGAATGCATTTCAATTAACAGGTGTGCCTTGTCATAAGTTAATTTGTGGAATTTCTTTCCTTCTTAATGCGTTTGAGCCAATCAGTTGTGTTGTGACAAGGTAGCGGTGGTATCAGAAGATAGCCCTATTTGGTAAAAAGCCAAGTCCACATTATGGCAAGAACAGCTCAAATAAGCAAACTGGCTCTCATGAGGACCGGCACAGGAAAGGAAGACCCAGAGTTACCTCTGCTGCAGAGGATAAGTTAATTGGAGTTAACTGCACCTAAGAAATTGCTGCCCAAATAAATGCTTCACAGAGTTCAAGTAACAGACACATCTCAACATCAACTGTTTAGAGGAGACTGCGTGAATCAGGCCTTCATGGTCGAATTGCTGCAAAGAAACCACTACTAAAGGACACCAATAATAAGAAGAGACTTGCTTGGGCCAAGAAACAGGACCAATGGACATTAGACTGGTGGAAATCTGTCCTTTGGTCTGATGAGTACAAATTTGAGATTTTTGGTTCCAACCGCTGTGTCTTTGTGAGACTCAGAGTAGGTGAACGGATGATCTCTGCATGTGAAGCATGGAGGAGAAGGTGTAGTGGTGTGGGGGTGCCTTGCTGGTGACACTGTCAGTGATTTATTTAGAATTCAAGACACAATTAACCAGCATGGCTACCACAGCATTCAGCGATATGCCATCCCACCTGGTTTGCGCTTAGTGGGACTATCAGTTCTTTTTCAACAGGATAATGACCAAACACACCTCCAGGCTGTGTAAGGGCTATTTAACCAAGAAGAAGAGTGATGGAGTGCTGCATCAGGTGACCTGGCCTCCACAATCACCCGACCTCAACCCAATTGAGATGGTTTGGGATGAGTTGGACCGCAGAGTGAAGGAAATGCAGCCAAAAAGTGCTCAGCATATGTGGGAACTCCTTCAATACTGTTGGAAAACCATTCCAGGTGAAGCTGGTTGAGAGAATGCCAAGAGTGTGCAAACCTGTCATCAAGGCAAAGGATCTCAAATATAAAATATATTTGTATTTGTTTAACCTTTTTTTGATTACTACATAATTGCATATGTGTTATTTCATAGTTTCGATGTCTTCACTATTATTCTAGAATGTAGAAAATAATCAAAATAAAGAAAAATCCTTGAATGAGTAGGTGTGTCCAAACTTTTGACTGTGACTGTGAAAACATGTTGTTTGACAATTTTGTAAAGGTATTGAAAACTAAATACAGAAATATCTAATTTACATAAGTATTCACACCCCTGGGGCAATACATATTAAAATCACCTTTGGCAGCGATTACAGCTGTGAGTCTTTCTGGGTAAGTCTCTAAGAACTTTGCACACCTGGATTGTACAATACTTGCCCATGATTCATTTCAAAATTCTTCAAGCTCTGTCCAATTAGTTGTTGATCATTGCTAGACAAAGATTTTAAAGTCTTGTCAAAGATTTTCAAGCAGATTTAAGTCAAAACTGTAACTTGGCCACTCAGTAACATTCACTGTCTTCTTGGTAAGCAACTCCAGTGTAGATTTGGCCTTGTGTTTAAAGTTATTGTCCTCCTGCTGAAAGGTGAATTCATCTCCCATCCCAGTGTTTGGTGGAAAACAGACTGAACTAGGTTTTCCTCTAGGATATTGCCTGTCAGCTCCATTCCGTTTATTTTGTATCCTGAAAAACTCCCCAGTCCTTAACAATTACAAGCATACCCATAACTTGATGCAGCCACAACTATGCTTGAAAGTGTGGACAGTGATACTCAGTAATGTGCTGTGTTGGATTTGCCCCAAACATAATACTTTGTATTCAGAACCAAAAGTGAATTGCTTTTGTGGCTTGTTGCAAACAGGATGCATGTTTTGGAATATGTTCATTCTGGAGAGGTTACCTTCTTTTCACTCTGTCAATTAGCTTAGTATTGTGGAGAAACTACAATGTTGTTGATCCATCCTCAGTTTTCTCCAATCACAGCCATTAAACTCTGTAACTGTTTTAAAGTCACAATTGGCCTCATGGTGAAATTACTGAGCAGTTTTACTTCCTCTCTGGCATCTGAGTTAGGAAGGACGCCTGTATTTTTGTAGTGACTGGGTGTATTGATACACCATCCAAAAGGTACTTAAAGACTTCACCATGCTCAAAGGAATGCCTTTTAAATGTTTTCCTATCTACCAATAGGTGCCCTTCTTTGCGAGGCATTGGAAAACCTCCCTGGTATTTTGTGGTTGAATCTATGTTTGAAATTCACTGCTCAACTGAGGGACCTTACAGATCATTGTATGGGTGGGGTTCAGAGATGAGGTAGTCATTCAAAAATCATGTTAAACACTATTATTAGACACAGAGTGAGTCCAAGTTATTATGTGACTTGTTAAGCAAATTTCTACTCCTGAACTTATTTAGGCTTGCCATAACAAAGGGGTTGAATACATATTGACTCAAGACATTTCAGCTTTACATTTTGTCTTAATTTGTAAACATTTCTAAAAACATAATTCCACATTGACACTATGGGGTATTGTGTGTAGGCCAGTAAAAACAAATCTAAATGTAATCAATTTTAAATTCAGGCTGTAACACAACAAAATGTGGAAAAAGTCAAGGGTTGTGAATATTTTCTGAAGGCACTGTATGGGATACACATGGTATACATCGTCCAACGAAATGCTTCCTTGCAGGTTCCTTATCGACAATGAAACAACAATAAGAAATAAGAAAATATAAAAATACAAACATAAAGTAAATGGCATTAACATTTTAGCATAAGTATTGTAGCGACCCGCACTAGTCAGGTCATTACAGTATAATACAGGATGGCACAATTTATAGTCCAATATTATGTATTCATATCTAAGAAACAGGGATAATTCAAAGCACAATTTGTAACATCTTTGATGCTCAGACAAAAACACACATACAAAAACAAACATAAGCCAATCAGTGTGCAGAACATAAGACCTCCTCCTGCAGAGTCAATACTTTAATTCAATTAAATACTTTGGTATCTCTGATAGGCCAGTGTGTTTTTCATAGAACAGACACCAAAAATACACAGCAGAGCTAATTTACAATTTTCATGTTAGTGTTATTACATGCTGATTGCAAAGAGGGCAATTGTCTCGCGAGGGAAGTGCCCGCAGGCTGCTGAGAAGGGGAGACTTAATTTGTTTGACTGCAGCCTACACTCAGAGTCACGCCACAAAAACTAACATCCCATTCCTATCTGAGAGTGTTTGGATACTCTGCATTCAGCTACTTGATTGGACTTCCCTTTTGTGCTACTGAGTGAACATCCCTTCCCATCCCCACCTCTTTCCCTTTCTTTAAGAGCTTACATTTTGCGTGAAAATCCTTCGGCGAAGGCTGTGGCCTCCTTTAGCCCAGGATTACAGCTTGAGAAAGATTTAGTGGTTGACGCGTGTTGCACACTTCTCTCGCTGCCACAGTGCGAAACACACTTGTGTGTACGGTGGCTGCATCACTGGGACCTGTGCTGTGGAATGTTTGGTGAAGAATGGGAATGAATGGAGTAACCAGGGGCCTTCACTCCCTGTCCTATGGCTAGTTCTTCTGGAGACACACATACAAACAGGTGGTGGTACATGACAAGGTTTTTTAACTCTGGGTGATAAAATACAATTCTGAAAATGGATATACTTCCTGGATTATGGTAGGGAGTTAGAGTTGTCTTCAGGATATTAATTTTGGTTTGAACCACAGTCCAACTGGAGAGACGAAGGCTGTGTGAGGGGCACAGACACTGGGTAGAGGACATGAGCGGGAGGCAGGTGTGTAGCTAAATGAGAGGTACAGGAATGAACGTCAACTCAGCCATGGCACCGCTATCTCCAGGACTAAACGTCAATTTATCTCCAGGACTAAACCCCATCAACACCCCACCGATGACAGCTCCATCTCCAAGATCTCCAAGACTGAGTCTCACCACCACCCCAACGATGACAGCTCCATCTCCAAGATCTCCAAGACTGAGTCTCACCACCACCCCACCGATGGCAGCGATATTTCCAAGACTGAGCCTCACCTCTACCCCAGTGATGGCTACCTCGTCTACAGTGAAGAGTGGCTCTCCATCCTTTGCTTCCTTGTCTCCCGGACTGTTCTCCCCCTGTCTGTCCTCTCTGAGCGCAGAGAGAAGGACCTCCTCCCCCTTCAGCAGGTCCTCCAGCAGGTCCCCCACCCCATCCATCATGACGTCCCCAAAGCTGTGGCAGAAAACCTCCATCTCCAGACTGGCAGAGGAGTTCTTTTGGATTGGTGGAAGCGTCGTAGCACAACCCAAATGGAGACTGGGTCAATATGGTAAGCGACTGATGGAGATATGATGTTTGACATATATTTTGTCTTCCCTCGAATGACTTAATTACATATTATTTGGGGAGGATACAGAGCTGTAAGTCATTAGCCACTAAGTTTGAACAAAATGTATGAAATAAGATAGCATATTCTATAACCTGCTATTGCTTCCTAAACCTTGGGTTTCCCACCATAATAGAGTGACAATGCAGGTGACATGTACGCAGGTAACAGTGAGTAGATGATGGGTATATGGACTCCAGACAATCCCTAGAGATTAGACTGAGTGATGCAGACTAGTGGGCATCACGTGTCTCTCTCTCTCTACTCCAGATTACAGAGGAAGGTTAACTGCTCTTACCGTCATGCTCAAAAATACCGTACAAACATGAATGCCATACGAACATGTCATGGGACAGGAGGTCGTAAGAGAATGGGAGCCAGCTCAATTAGAAAGACAAAGTCAGCTGTAGGTAGGCCTACAGTATGCACTATCAATGAGTCAGTATAGAGCAGAATATTCTACACTACATATATTGCAAGGATGAAGTATCTATCTCAGTTGTACGAAAATACAAGTATTTGATGTGCAAGGTGCACGTTGATAACATAAACAACCCCTTAAATCCTGGCCCTGACGTTGTCAGCTAATCTAATAATCAACTGCTAGTTGGTAAATCTCTGCTTTAACCCTGCTTTCTCCTCAATTAATCTGAAAGGGATAATATGCGTGGCTTCCCCAGTGCTGTGAAATAAAATTTGTAAATTCACCTGTTGATTGAAAGATAATTCAGTATTGTAGGACATATGGGGCTACACATGCTTATGACACGTCTTACAATGCATTAGCATCTTCTCTTTGTTGCTCCAGTAAACAATTACTATATGGGCCCAAATAGACTAGCGTTCTGTGCAGGGGGTGTACTTGCACATCAAGCTACCTCACGCTACAGAAACAGGATATAGGCTCCTACTCCTATGAGCCGTTCCCTATTTGCCCTAACCCTATTTACTTACTCGATATGGGCCCAAATGCTATAATTTCAGGGCACACAAGTACAGGATATGGACAGGGTGCCCTGTACCATATGAGCACAGAGGTCATCTGATGTTGACCCAGTGTGTGTGTGCCTTCCTCCCTGCGGCCTGTCTGCAGTGGAGAGGTGTATGTGCACCATGCAGACTGGCACCCAGATGACCAAACTGAAAGGGAAGAAGAAGGGCCTGGTCAGGTTCTTCTACCTGGATGAACACAAGTCCTGCATCCGCTGGAGGCCCTCCAGGAAGCACGATAAAGCTAAAAGTGAGTCAGACAGGGAATGTTTCAGATGGGATTTCATACGGGTACTGTGAGGAATACTCTAGTATTTTAACTTGGTCTACATTCAACAGTTTACCAGCCCTATTCCATTAGCTATTTGAACATAATGTACAAACGCGCATACCACATGTGTGTATTACCACCTTGTAACTTATCTGAAATAGCTATGAGATTTCTGAAAAAATGAACAGGTTATTGCAGCTGATTGACTGCTAGAGTACATTCTTATTCATTTTCATGTTGATTCTATCCCAGTAACCATTGACTCCATCCACGAGGTGTGTGAGGGCAAGAAGTCTGAGATCTTCCAGCGCTACGCAGACAGCTGCTTCGACCCCAACTGCTGCTTCAGTATTTACCATGGCGACCACGTGGAGTCTCTTGACCTGGTCTCCACTAACGGAGATGAGGCCCGTACCTGGAT
Source organism: Salvelinus alpinus (assembly GCF_045679555.1). Lineage (NCBI taxonomy): Eukaryota > Metazoa > Chordata > Actinopteri > Salmoniformes > Salmonidae > Salvelinus > Salvelinus alpinus. The sequence goes on along the minus strand of NC_092097.1, from coordinate 11,055,990 downwards.
TACTGGCCTGAAATACCTCATGGCTGGCATCAGTGACGAGGACAGTCTGGCAAAGAGACAACGCAAAAGGGACCAATATCCTTTACTCTGTCACTATGGAGCATATCACTCATAGGGACTTATGACCCAATTATGAAAGTAGAACATAGACCATCCTACAACACCATAGAATACATCCATTTGACTGACATAATAGGACCTGAATATCATCAGCCTGTGGGCATTTGATTCAAGTAAGACATGATACCTTCCAACGTTTGTGTAAAATCACATGTAGCAACACATGTAATTCCAGGGATGTCTTGTCACATAGGATGTATTTTGATACACACTAAAAGAAATGTCATTGGTCACTGGTCTCCGTGTCTCCTCCTTAACTCTTATTTCAAATGGTTACAGCAGACCTTCTCAGAGGCAGACAAAAACGGGGACGGCAATTTGAGCCTGGGAGAGGTTCTTCAGTTACTCCACAAACTCAACGTGAACCTGCCCAGGCAGAAAGTCAGAGAGATGTTTAAGGTAAGATCATATTCAGATGTTCATAAATCTGGGGATGAACTCACCAAGAACATTTTGATGTTCTTGTATCTCAATGTTTCTCATTACATCCTAGAATACAATAACAAGTAATTGTAATCTTTTAAAAGTAGTTTTACAGAAGGTCATTATATGTATCATGTGGAAACCCAGGATCAATTATAAACTAGTTTGCAAGAGCTTGCATTTCAGGTGTCCTTACATAGTTTGGCACACAATGTACAGTGTTGTATATACTGTAGCTATCCCATAGTTCTGTCTGAAAGGTGAGAGGACTTAACCCTAGGCTACTTTAGAAGCCAGCAATAGGGTTTCACTCTGACAAGACTCTTCCAGAGGGGTTTAGGGGTCAAAGATCATGGCCTGATCTCCAATCCTAGCTTAGGATGTGTTGTCTTGTCTCAGGATTTCCTAGCCGTACCTTGAGAGAGTGCAGGTTGGTCGCTGTACGTGAGAAGCTCGCTACAGGAAGACCAGGCCATATGGTCACCGTTGAACAGAACAGATGGCTATGGTTGTATTAGCCTACTGTCACACTGCTCCAGTAATTCATACTAAGGCACAATGCATTACCCGTCTTCCATCTTGTTTAACCCCTCATGTCAGACAGTTTTGTTTTGTGGCTGTGCAAGAAGGAAGGTGTCTTTATCTAAATCTATCAGTGGCTTGGAAATACAATGACATTTCTAAAGGGAGCAAGTAATTATACGGAACAAAAATATAAACGCAAGATGTAAAGTGTTGGTTGGTCTCTGAAATACACACAAAAAGCTTATTCCTCTCAAATTTTGTGCAGAAAATGTGTTTACATCCCTGTTAATGAGCATTTCTCCTTTGCCAAGATAATCCATCCACCTGACAGGTGTGGCATATCAAGAAGCTGATTAATCAGCATGATCATTACACAGGTGTTCCTTGTGCTGGGAGTGTGCAATTGGCATGCTGACTGCAGGAATGTCCACCAGAGCTGTTGCCAGATAATTGAATGATAATTTCTCTACCACAAGCAAACTCCAATATCGTTTTAGAGAAATTGGCGGTACGTCCAACCGGCCTCACAACCGCAGACCATGTGTGACCACCAACTGTCTGAAACCATCTCAGGCACGCTGGAGAAGTATGCTCTTTACAGATGAATCCCGGTTTCAACTGTACTGGGCAGATGGTAGTGGTGGGCAACTCCAGTCCTTGGGGGCATAATTTTTGTCACACTTTTTCTCCAATCACAGCTGATTAATCAAATTGCATTCTAAACTGAAGATCATGATTAGGTGATTATTGGAGTCAGGTGTGTTAGCTGGGGCAAAACTGTGACACCAATCAGGCCCCTGATGACTGGAAATGCCCACCCCCGGTGTATGGTGTCGTGTGGGCAAGCGGTTTGCTGATGTCAATGTTGTGAACAGAGTGCCCCATGATTCCGGTGGGGTTATGGTATGGGCAGGCATAAGCTACGGACAATGAATGGCAATTTGATGGCATAGAGATATCGTGACGAGATCCTGAGTCCCATTGTCATGCCATTCATCTGCCGCCATACCATCATGTTTCAGTATGATAATGCTTAAGAATCATAAAGAGATGGGCAGTATTTTCTGAACTGCAAAGAACCATTGAAGGGTTCAAATGGTTCTTGGAGTCATTATGGTTTCACATAGAACCATCACCCTTCTCAAATAACCCTTGAGGAACTCTCTTTTCTAAATGGTTAACCCTCACCCTAACCTTAACTAGAACCCTACATATTTTCTTCCCATCCTCAGAAAGCAGACACAGATGACAACCAGGGTTCGTTAGCTTTTGAAGAATTCTGTACCTTCTATAAGATGATGTCTACACGCAGAGGCCTCTATCTCATCATGCTCTCCTACAGTAATAACAAAGAGTTCATGGACCTGAATGACCTGGTCCGTTTCATGGAAAATGAACAGAAGGTAAAACTGAATTAAAAGCAGAATATAACGTTTAAAAAAAAAAAATTCAGCATATTTGCTGATTTTTCATCACAATGTTTCTGTTTGGTAGATGGCGGGTGTAACCAGAGAATATTGTCTGGAGATAGTCAGCCAGTTTGAGCCATGTTCTCAAAACCTACAGAATATGGTTCTGGGCATCGATGGTAAGGATTTTACATGATTTTGAAGTAGTTTTCATGACACAAGCGCCTGTATCACAGCCCACAGAAATAGCCAAATACACATGAACAGACATGGTGTATCTCCAAGTACAGTAACAGTATGTCAATCAAAGACAAGTCACATATCCTGTTTCTTACCGCAGGTTTCACCAATTACATGCGAAGTCCAGCAGGAGACATCTTTAAACCAGACCACCATCATGTGCACCAGGACATGACTCAGCCCCTGTGTAACTACTTCATAGCCTCGTCCCACAACACCTACCTGACAGGGGACCAGCTTCTGTCTGAGTCCAGGGTAGACATGTACGCCTATGTGCTCCAGGCTGGCTGTCGCTGTGTGGAAGGTAAGCTTAGACACTATAATGGCCCTTCAACTGCCTCCCTACTCAAAACATTGCAGTGCTGTACTCCACCTTAAGTGATAAGTGATATGCCAGAGAAGCCGGTGTTTGCTGATTTGTTTAAGAGACTTTATAGCCATTTACACAGATGATTCAAAAGATCCAAGGACAGGATGTACTGGGTCATTATTTGTAGTGCAGGAATGTGGGGTGGCAGTCAGGAAACTTATTACTGATCATCTGGCTGTATATACGGCAGAGCTGATGGCCATTCTGTAGTCGTTGCTCTGATTCATGTGCAGTGTTGATGAGTCTGCAGTCCTTTAGCTCACGTAGCAGACAAGACCTGCTTGATAAGATGCTACAAACCCATGGCAGGATTAGACAGATGGGTATACAGAGATAAGATTTACTTGAGTCCCTGTCCATGCGGGGGTAGAGGGGAACGAGGCAGCTGATATACTGGCTTAACAAGCACTTAGTAGTGGGTATGTTGATGTGGTAGTTTTAATGAGAAAGGCAGAGGTAAAAAGCCTGATATGGACAGTGATGGTGCAAAGATGGCAGGAGCAGTGGAATAGAGATAATAAGGGCAGGCATTTATTTCAAGTACAGAGGAAAGTTGGGGAGGACGGCAGGAAGGGACAGAAGAGATGAGGCAATTTTTTACAAGATTAAGGGTAGGACACAGCTAGTAGATTATGGGTGGGACACAACCAGTAGATTAAGGGTGGGACACAGCCTGTAGATTAAGGGTGGGACACAGCCTGTAGATTAAGGGTGGGACCCAGCCAGTAGATTAAGGATGGGACACAGCCAGTAGATTAAGGGTGGGACACAGCCAGTAGATTAAGGGTGGGACACAGCCAGTAGATTAAGGGTGGGACACAGCCAGTTGAATAAGGGTGGGACACAGCCAGTTGAATAAGACTTTAAATATGATAGGAAAGCATCCAACAGGAAAGTGTGATTATTGACAGGAAACAGAGACAGGGGAGCATGTATTGCTACAGTGTGAGGAGTATTAGAGGGAAGGAGAGGCTGACATCTAGTATGAGGGAGAAGGGGATACATGAAATTATTTAAAAGAGTATATTGAGTAGAACGTCATTAGATATAGTCTCAAATATGTTGTTATAATTTTTAAGAGCAACATGGCTGGGAGGTAGGATTTAGATTATCCCTATCGCTGGCCCATACTCCAGTACAGTAGGTGGCGGTAATGCACCATAACGTTGGATGCCAACAGCCGATAAAACCCCATCAAAGAAAGCCGGTGTTTGGAGGATATATTGGCACGGTTGTTGTTAGGCCCGAGATGAGGGCATTATTACTTTTGTACAACGGGTCACCAACATATTCAAATAGTGATTGACATATGTTTCATTAAAAACGTTATTTTGATTAATTTATTCATACTATTTCATCATTCCACAAGATATAGTCCCGACACAAATCTATGGTTGCTTCCCAAGCCGCCTGGTAATTCGTTCTTTCTGGCATCATTCTTATCCCTTGCTTGCCAGCTAGCCAACTTTGGCTAACACAGTCACGTCAAACAGCGTTGCCATAATAGTAGCAAAGTAGCTGCATTTGCGTTTGTATACGCTGTTTTCTAATGATTGTTGGGGGGATACATCCATAGCAATGAACTAATGATGTGCGATTTCGCCTGGCATTGAACATTTGCTCTCTCACCAGGCCACTGTTCAAAAGAGACAGCCAACTACACAGCTAACACAATCACTTCAAACTGAAAATGGAATGACAGCAAACTAGCTGCCCTTCATCTCGTTTTACCTGTTTTCTATTGACATTTCTTTGTAAAAATGATGCCTGCTGATTTATGATTTCGACTGGCTGAGAAATGCTGCCTGCCTGTGTGTCTCGTCCCGACTCCCGACAGGTTCATTACCATAGGACAGCTGGAGATCGAATTTCAATATCTTGAAACAATGTTGCAAATGTCGGAGAGACAGACAGCAAGGTTTATACAAATCTCCACTGTTGAAAATTAAATCAAATTATAGTCTAAAAGAAATGGGATATAATGTCTAAATGCTTTTTATAGTGGAGATCAAGTTTATAAATTGCCTGGCTGGGCTGATGAGAGAGTGGATTGCGCAGTGAGATGGGACAGTAGATAGGCATTTAACGTCATAGCTTTAGCTAGCGGTAACTTGTGGAATAGACACCGGCTGGAATGTTTTTTTAACCAGTTAGCATCCAGGATTAGACCCACCATAAACCATGGGTATGACGAAACATTTATTTTTACTGATCTAATTACATTGTTAACCAGTTTATAATAGCAATAAGGCACCTCAGGGGTGTGTGGTATATGGCCAATATACCACAGCCAAGGGCTGTTCTTAGGCACGCGGAGTGCCTAGATACAGCCATGGTATGTATATTGGCCATATTTTAAAATTGAACCTTTATTTAACTAGGCAAGTCAGTTAAGAACAAAATCTTATTTACAATGGAAGCCTAGGAACAGTGGGATAACTGCCTTGTTCAGTGGCAGAACAACATATTTTTTCCTTGTTAGCACGGGGATTCTATCTAGCAACCTTTCGGTTACTGGCCCGACGCTCTAACCACTAGGTTACCTCCCGACCCATATACCACACCGCTTCGGGCCTTATTGCTTAAATAGACACTGGCTGGAATGCGGTTTTAACCAATCAGCATCCAGGATTAGACACAACCGTTGTATTAAAGTATTTACCATCCTCATCACTCACTCACTCTTTCTCTGTGTCTGTCAGTGGACTGCTGGGATGGACCAGACGGGGAGCCTATCGTCCATCATGGCTACACCCTGACATCCAAGATCCTCTTCAAAGACGTCATTGAAACCATTAACAAATATGCCTTCACAAAGAATCAGTGAGTACCTTTATTTTGTCATCATGTCCTGCCCAGGTATAGATAGCAATATAAAACCATTCATGGGCAACACACATTCCAATATGTTGTGTCATACATCCTCAGGTACCCAGTGATCCTATCCATAGAGAACCATTGCACAGTGCCCCAGCAGAAGAAGATGGCTGAGTATCTGTTGGAGGTGCTCCAGGATAAGGTGGACCTTTCTACGGTCAACATGAATGAATTCAGAAAGTTGCCCTCCCCAGAGCTCCTGAAAGGGAAAGTTTTAGTCAAGGTAAAGCCATATTTCTTTACCAGTGCACTGCGCAACCAATAGTAGCAGTCAGTCATTTCCATAGCGCCGATTTCCAAATCATGAAACTTTAAAACAGCATTGCACAACACTTTCTGTGAAAAAAAAGTAATGTAGTAAACAGACTGGTTGTTATTCCTCAGGGAAAGAAGCTTCCAGCGAACATTGATGATGATGCAGAGGAGGGGGATGTGTCGGATGAAGACAGTGAGGAAGAGGAGGACGAAGATGACACCCAGATAAACACAGATGTAAGGACATTACTACCGTTTAGCTAAAATATACGGAGGGTAAAATATCAATGTTTTGAGTAAAACTACCCCAGGACATTTGTAGTGTTCCTAAAAGCCCCTGTAGGTGGCATAATACTCATCACTGTAAGCCTAGTGCCCTTATTCTTTGTCTGAAAACTATATCAATTAACGGCTGTTTTACAGTGGATGTTATGTGAATTTCATCATGTGTTTCAGTTTACCTAGATACAAATATCTGATTGCTGTACTTTTTTTGTTGTTACTGACTTCAGAGAACAATGAAAAGCATACCTCGTGATGTTATCAGGTGCTCTGTCATAAGATGATACCAAAGCCATTGGGAATTCCATCAGACAGTGAGATAGCTAGGTGGCTGATTGATTGTGTCAGCAGGGAGTCTAGAGTCTTGAATATGTTTGACTATTCAAGGGGAACGCTGCTGGCACTGCAGATGAATCCAAACCCAAGAAACGCAGGTCTATCATGGGCAGCTTCAGACGCAAGGTCAGCCTATTCTCTCGTACAACTCCCTCCCTGCCTACCTCCTTACCCGGTCTTCGCTTCACCGCGCTTTCCAATCATGTTTATGCAAATTAACTTCACTCTTCCCCTTCACCATTCCCTCCACCATGCAAATTACTCTTACCTCACCAGCACAAATGCAAATCACGAACTCCCTTCACCACCCCCCTTTACCAACACTAGCGTGTGAAAATAGCCATTGTCACCATAGGCCTGCATCAGCTTTTCTGTGTGACTTTCCCTGACAGCGCAGTGTATTGCTTTGAGAGACATTTTCTACTGCTCTAACATGCTCTTGTTACAGTAGAAATGCCCCCATCTGGACTAAACGCTGACTGTTCATTTCTTGTACTTAGAGGAAAAAGAAGAAGAAAAAGAAGCTAATGCTCAATTTAGACCATGCAGACCAAGAGAACCCCATCATGAGAGACAAAACACACATTGTGTACCACAACAAGTAAAGCCAATCAAACATGACTGTTATACTGTTATCAAACCATTTACTTGAACTTTTAAACATTGACCCATGCATCCACTTATCTCTGGCCCTCCCCTATTCACCCTCAGGAAAGGGAAGACGATGAGGTTATCCCGAGCACTGTCTGACCTCGTCAAGTACACCAAGTCTGTCCGGGTCCATGACATTGAAACACAAGGTGGGGAGTAGTGTCCATATTCATACAAAATCATTTCTGTTTTATTTAACAATAGCACAAGATCTTTCAGCATGGGAGTCATTCTATCTCTTGGTTGTCAGTGTGTCTGAACCTATGTGTTTTCTGGTCGGCAGCTTATATGACCAGTTGGCAAGTGTCTTCACTCAATGAAAGCATTGTGAACCAGATCATGGCTCTGAAGCCAGCTCAGTTGGTGCGATTAAACCAGAGGCAGCTACTACGTGTTTACCCCTCCAACTACCGTGTGGACTCTAGCAACTTCAACCCACAGCCCTTTTGGAACGCAGGATGCCATATGGGTAAAATACCCTGCTCATGCAATACCTTAAGTGTGCTTTGCTTTGCTTACAGAGAAAAACAAGACAGTCTAGAGGCAAATATCCAGACTTCAGTCTGGTTCAGAACAGTGGTCGTACTCTAAAATGTATTTCTTATCTTGCCTTATCTTTTCAGTTGCACTGAATTACCAAACAGAGGGCCGCATGCTTGAACTGAACAGAGCCAAGTTCTCAACCAATGGCAACTGTGGATACTTACTGAAGCCCAGGTGCATGAATAAAGGTGGGTACTATTAGAAAACATGGGTAACTGTAGTTGAAGCCAAAATACAGACTTGAGCAAACGGATTATACAATTAAACACTATAAATGCACAGTAGTTGTTTCTCAGAATAACAGTTTGCTGGCTGAATGTTGCCCTCTGTGTTGCCCAGGTTTCTTTAACCCTACGCTGGAGGACCCTCTGCCAGGACAGAGTAAGACTCAATTGGTACTGAAGATTATCAGTGGGCAGCAGCTTCCAAAACCCAAAGACTCAATGCTGGGGGATAGAGGGGAGGTGAGACATGTCAGACAACCTCAATTGACCTCTTTTATGTGAGGAGACTGCAAGGCTATTTGTCTTGTCACTCGTGCGTTGTATGTGAATGTGTCTTCTTTGTTGTTGTTGTCGTAGATTATTGATCCTTTTGTAGAGGTGGAGATCATCGGTCTGCCTATTGATTGCTGTAAGCAGCAGACGAGGGTGGTGGATGATAATGGTGAGCATTGATCTTAACTCAACAGCTATTTAGTTTCCATTTTTTTTTAACAAGGTGCTCATTCGACTACGCATTTTGATATTCTGTTAAACTTCTGCTGAATGAAAAGCACTAAAAGGTTGTGGAAATGCAATGGAAGACAATAGTCTCCTTCCTTCTCTGTGCCATTGTAGGCTTCAATCCCATGTGGGAGGAGAGCTTGGTCTTCACCCTCCACATGACCCAGATTGCACTGGTGCGTTTCCAGGTGTGGGACCATGATCCGATAGGACAAAACTTCATTGGACAGAGGACCATAGCATTCGTCAGCATGATGCCAGGTAAGGTAGCTGGAGGGATTAACCAGGTCTCTACTTCATCAGACAGAAGACATTTGGATCGACAACATAACAAGTGTACCATTATCATGGATTGCTCTATGAAAATAAAATGCATGTGATTTTGGGATTAATGTGATAAATGGTTAATTTTACCCTATCATCTTTTAAAAACATGTTAAGGTTATCGCCATGTCTATCTTGAGGGCATGGAGGAGGCCTCCATCTTTGTTCATGTTGCTGTAAATGACATCACAGGAAAGGTAGGCCTAAGCACTGGGTTGAGTTTTGCTTTACCTGTATTGCTGTAGTTGAAGACTAAGGCTTAGATTTTCTTAACAGTGAGTCAATTCACAACTCACTTTCTCTTGAATTCAACACTTGATGAAAGCTTGTCTTGTTTTCTGTCACGTAGGTTAAGCCAAGTAATGCTGTAAAGGGTTTTTTGAAAAAAGCTACGAAGAAAGGGTCAGCCAAGGAGCCAAAGACGGTCTCTATGCACCTCTCCACTTACTCATCAGAGGACGTCCGTCAGCGGTACCGCAAGGACCTGGACTCCTACTCCCAGGAGAACAGCGGGAACGGCAGCATGTTAGTGACGCCTGCAGGCATAGACTACCTCCATAGAGGGACTCAGAGCGAACCACTGAAGCGAGCTCACACGGTGCAAATTCTGGAGGAGGAAATCCAGGGTGCTTCTCCGAAGGAGGAGAAAAGAAAGGAGGGGAAAAGGAAGGGCATCCTTGTCCGCGTGTCCTCCTTCTCCAACTCTGGGGCGTCCATCCCGTGCATCACAGCAACAAGCCCTGACCTGGAGGGCATGTTTCAGTCGTCTCAGCCACAGAGTCCAGAACCAGAGAGCCAAATGCAGTCGTTTCAGGCAGCCTGGCCAGATCTGGAAGACCAGGTTCAGTCTTTCCATGCACACTGGACGGGCCAGAACAACTCGGGTCGGTCATTTGAGCCTGAGTGGGCAGACCCACCTGAGATTGAGGACATAGCAGGAGAACCACTGAGAAAGCTTAACAGTAAGCCTGCACTCCAAACTGTATCAGAACATCTGAACCAGCCCCAACCCCAGCTCCATCCACAGCCCCAGCCCCAGTCCCAACCCCAGCCCCAGTCTCATCCTGAGGTCATTCTCCGGAACCGACACCCACCATCCTCCCCTGTCAGAGTTAGACGGACCCTGGAGACCCCAGCCAGCCAACGCCCCTCCAACACGTCACGGACAAAGGCCCGCTCTCGCAGTGTTCCACGAAAGCAGCATACCTCCCCCATCACCCCGGTAGTTAACCGCAGGGCTGCTGTGCACTGGCAGCCTCAGACTCCTTCCCCTCCCCCCCAGAACCATTGCCGCTATGGCCACCAGCCTATACCCAACGGCCTCTACCTGTCTGACAGTGACTCCAGCAGTGGTGGCAGTATAGACAGTCTAAGTCTGGAGCTCCTGCCCTCGCGTGTGCCAGTCAGTGGGCAGAGGGAAGTGGGCACCCTGCAGAGAGAGATGAATGCCCTCTTTGACCAAAAGATGAAGGAGATTCGCTGTAAATCGCCACTCTTTTTTTACGGTAAAAGTGACTCTTATTATACGATATCTTATTCTGTTATTATATCCCAGCTAGAGAGCATGCCAGTGTTAAAGATGTATTGTTTTTTTGGTCACAAAGTATGTGTACTTGTATGCTCAGATCATCGACATTACAAAATCGATGTTGATTGATGACCCTGGAATTATAGTAATGACAATTTTGTTCGCTGTGTTTTATTTGCAGATTACTCTACGCTATAGTAACCAGACACTACAAGGACCACAGCAGTGAGCAGACAATTGGAATAAGCATAGGAGTAGGAAATACACTTGTAAACATATAGCGTTACCTTGTATGTATCTAGATGCATGTACAAATGTCATCACATTTTGAGACCGAACAAGTTTATTTTGTATAAGCTAATCACTTACTTTTTATGTGGATATTGTGATTTTTGCACCACGATGCATCTATTGTAAATAGAACTGAATACCAAAGTGAATCGTTCTGAAGGGAACAGAATGGAACATGCATTCATTACTAGACTGGTTTTATTGAAAGATGTGCCGTAACTTTTACATCAACATCGTTCTATGACATAATGCTTTTTTTATGTGTTGAGTTCTATAATGACAAAACATGTTATGTAAGTGGACTGACGGTTTTATAGGTTTGAAACGAATGTGCGAAATGTGTGCTGCCAATTGTACAAAAACAGTTCAGTATACTTGGTATCTATAATATGTAAATGTATAATCTACTTTAAAACGAATGTACTGCATCATTTCATTAATAACAGTAATATATTGCTCTCAGTATTTGTGCTGATCAAAAGTACTGAAATGTAAACTCTTTGAAAGTGATGATTTTTCATAATTTACAGATGACTTGACTTGGACCTTCATGTTTCATTTCTATTTTTGCACCGCTCTTAAATCTTTCTAAATCAGTACACATGAAATTATTTGTAACAGTAAATATACATGTTGTTTTTCTCAATAAAATATCTTCAACATAATACTGTAGTATTGTTAATTTACTCCACCTCTCCAGTATGTTATTTATTACTCTGTTAATTAACACATGTCACATAACAGCCTGGAAACAGTCTGTAAGCATGTCTGATACACAGTGTTTCTTTGTGGTTAAAAAAAAGTATCTAGAACAAAACTCATGTCAAGACCTACATAGTGACATTTGCTTTGTTAGGCCATATATAATAGAGTATCTACTATCATTTCTACTCATGCTTTGTCTTTGTCTGCGGTTTCCTGGCTTCTCTTCTTGTTGGTGGTGGTGGTCCTCAAGCGCTGACTCAGTTCATCAGACAACACTGTGCAATATGATTTCTGTGGGGAGAAAATTGGAGCGATATGTAGAGCAATCTTGACCAGGCAAATCTGCTTATCTATTCATATGGAATATTCCCACAATCCACCACTCTTCATTAAACCAGTGTTAGACCGTGTAAGTGTGTGCATATGTGTTGCTCACCCTCTGCTCCCCAGCATTGCTCCGGGACTTGATGGTGAGCTCCAGGACAGCCAGCAGCACCCCCAGCCCCAGGCCCAGAGCCAGCACCAGGAACATGCCCTTCAAGCTGTGGGGCTGCAAGGGGGAGGCCTTGGCTGGGTCTGCCATGCAGCTGCTGGCCCACCACTTACTGCGCAGGTAAGCCAACTCTCCTGCCTCACTCAGCTCCAGGATGGCCACACTGAGGTTCTTCAGCATGGGAGAGCCTGGATGACACAGACACATTTGCACATCAGCGGGCTTGTTAGAGAAAGTATTTGTGTCGCATGAGTACGGTGAGTGTAAGAACATTATCACGTCTAAATAATGTTCAGAGGTTTCAGTCAATGTGTGTTGCCGTATGATATCTCACTCCCTGGACATGTGGCTCACCCAGGGTGCCTGCGATGCTGTACCCTCTCATGCCGATGACCTCATGGACACGGACCAGCTCACAGTGACGAGCCGCCACCAAGTCCAGTGACACAGACTCTCCAATGAAGGCAAAGTTGCCCTCCTTTGCCCGGCGAACACCCTCATCCATTGATGACACACAACTCTTGGCTCTCTCCATGTGCTCATAGATCCTGCGGTAGGTTGGGTTTTTAGAGTTCTACACAAAGGAAAAGAAAAACCACGGACAGAGAGGAAGAGAAAGTCAGCATGCCGCTGAGAGAACTGACAGAACGGAGACACTGACGCGTGAGCCTAATCATTTGAGGGCAAAGAGCGAAGGGGAAAAGAAGGGGATAAGAGGTGTGGCAGGGTGCACTGGCCTCACCTTGAAGAAGGCAAGTGTGGAGGAGCCAGACAGGGTCCCATACTCAATCCCTTGCTGGTTGGCCAAGTCCTCAAACCCTTTCACCATCAGTTGATTGGAGTCTGAGCCCTGAGATGTGCTGAGGTTGGAGAAATAGCAGGCCAAGAGGACCAGACCAAACAACCACCAGGTGCAGCATATTATGCGTCCTGATAAAGCTTTGGGGTGTGGACCGGCACCTGAGAATAAGAAGAAGCAATACTAAATCAGAACACCAAACCACACAGACCATACACAGCTCGTGTGTTGTTGTTTTGGTGCGGGTACGCTATTGGTTGAAATGCCTGGTTAAATCCCTGTTAGTTACCCTGTAGAGTGAGGGCTCCAGCAGTGTACCACAAACTGTGGCTGAAAGTGAAGTTGTTTTCCTCAGTCTGGGGTTGACTCCACTCACATGGGCTGAGTCTGTGTTGGAAAATGTTTGTTTAACAGTTTTTAAATTACACTTGTAAAAGGTTCCAGCCAGGCTCAGTACATGATAAATGTATTTTCTGATGAAACTTCATCACACCATAATTCACCTGGCTACTACACAGATGGAAATAGCAGTCCCCAGGTACGCAGCGAGGATCCCCACCCAGGTCTCTACTGAGAAGGGGGTCAGGAAGTCAAAGATGCCAGCCTCTTCTGAGATGTCTTTCCTCAGGAGAATGCTGATGCCTGTCTGCATGAAGGGTTTGGTCATCCCTACAACCTTCTCCCGGGCAGCAGTGAGGGTCAGAGGAGCAATCGCCAGGTCTGCCTCCTACAGGGATAAGAACATAGATTTATATTTTACATGAGCTTTTTTAACCTTTATTTGTACAGGTTTTTTCTCATTGAGATAACATCTCTTTTCCAAGAGAGACCTGGTCCAATAGCAGCAGGGGGAACAACGTTTCAGACAAAACAACTTACATACACTAACACAACATTAAACAACACCATAAATACACATACAGTACAACAAAAACATTTTTCATAAAAAACACAAAGGTCTTGACTGAAAACAGCTGGCCTAAAAACAATTACACTCTTCTATGACATATACATCGATCAAGTGTTTAAACTCCACCAACGAAACTAGATCATCACATTTTAAAATGTTCACACTATAAAATGTTTCACCTGCACGAGTAATTTCCCACATGGTTATGGTCACATTAAAATGGACAGTATCAATCTTAAGAAGAAATGTGAGCAGATGTTCCGCACTGTAATCACTCATCTATGAAAAAGTTAGCTTTACTCACCTTTCTCACCACCTCTCCGATCATCCCATTCCAGGCCCCACTCTCATCCTGCCTGCCATAGGACCCATCTTTCACCAGGTGCACGTTGTACTTGAAGTCCAGTTTCTTGGCCAGTTCAGACAGCAGGTCCATGCAGTAACCTTCCATCTGAGAGCCTTTGGACATGGTGTATGGATCTTGCTGAAGGGTGAGGCACAGAAGAACGATTCGGACTTCTGAATCATCATCAATCTTGTTTATACAGCAGCAAATGGGTTGAAATGGAGTAGAAAATGCTTGCAGTCAATACAGTATAGAGTGACAGAAACATGCATCCTTTAATTACCTTTATTGTAGTGATTGTCAAGTCTGGTTGCATTGCTAAAGGAGAAATAGATATTAGTGAGATATAGAGGTTACCTTGATTCACCCGCATCCAACTCAAAGAGGAAGATAAACTATTTGAAGTTGCATTTGAACCTTGCCAATGACATTCTTAGGTGAATCACTTATGATTCACAGCATCACCAACAGCGGCAGCATTGTGAGTGCTTTCTAAGTACATCCACACATCAATTGAATAAAGGCATATACACAGGAGGACAACAGCGTGCATGCTTACACACTGAACAGAGAGGGGAGAGGGCACTGGCAGACCTTCTCCATCGGCATTGAAGCATTGCCAAAGCGTCTTTCCGGTCCCACTGGCTCGACATCCCTAATTCACAAATATTTTTCTTTCATTTGGAGTGCAATTGGAGTGCCTTCCAAATGTAGCCGGTGGATTCAAAGAGCTCTTTGTGCTGTGGCCATCTTTAGCCCTTATACCCTGAGTCGGTGACCCCTTTGCAGATAGTGAGAGGTAAACATGGGGGTGCATTGATGCCTTCTTAGTCATCACAACTGGTTTCCGGCATCCCAGAGAGCTGGCCACTCTCCTTTCCCACTTGAAAGTGTTCAAAACCGTTAAGATCTATTTACAGCCATATTCCAGCTTGTGAGTTATTTCAAGCCATCACAAAGACATGGCACTATGGGGTAGGAGGGCAGTCAGAGTATCAAAAGCCTTGATACAGGCTAAGGCCTCAGGGCTCCCAAAAACCATAGGGAGATCCTGACACACATCAGCTCCTCCTATTCAAAAGTGGACACCCATACAAGCTCTTCAAGGGCCCTGTCACTTTTTGGCCACATTTAAACACAAGGCTCCTTGTTTGTTGCATTGAATTGATTTATTACCATTTTTGTGAGCATGTCAGCTGGCTCGCTTCTTTTTCTGTCAGAGTGGTGTGTGTATGCCAGACAGGATGCGGCCCCTCACTTTGATGCCATGCCCAGCAGTCTCCTCATTCATAACTCGTCAAGCAGAGAGAACATGAGGAGTCTGGCACCAAAATAAGCATATACACTGCCAACACAAGCGCATCGACTGGTCAAACGGCTAAAGAAAAACGTCTACATTTTGTCATTTTACATTTTCTCATGTTCTCTCTGGAATTTAGTTTGAGTGGCAGTCTGTTTCTGCTATCATGCCAATCAGAGGTGGACTTAGCTATGTTTCATAGATTTCAAATTAAATGGACGCCAGCTACCCAAGGGTCCCCGCCCACTGACTGATTTACACAAATGTCAGTTAGTCACTAATTCAACAGATTTATAAGACCTATCTATAAACATTTTAATTGTTGGATAATAATAATAATCTGGCAGTAAATGTATAGGGGTGTTAGAAGGCCCCTTAACAGAATTTTAAATGGGCCCCCAAATTGCTATGTCTGCCCCTGATGCCAACTCCTTGTCACTCATTGTCATACCAAACAAATCCTCTATTTTATTCTCAAGCTCATTAGTGGTCATTAATGAAAGAAAGTTTAGAATTGAAGATTGCTTTGAGACCAGATTGTTTGGCTTGACGATAACAGCGTTTGGACCAGGTTATGGTGAATCTCATGCATGTCAAGATTCCTGTTTTACACAGTTTTGCTTGCTTTAGTGACCGACAAACAGACAAAGAATTAACTGGATTTATGAGCACAGTAAAATGTACATTAAACAGTGTATTACCCGCAGCACAGCTCCTTGGGGACAGTGGAAGCACCATGGTGCACACGATGACACCCAACAGCACCCTCATGGTTTCACCTCTGATCCTAATGATGTAGTGGTATCAACGTGATTTCACAAACTATTAAATTCAGAGAACAAAAGAGCTAATGTCGTACTCAAATTGAACAGTGGACTAAAAATACAGTAGTTATGAAGCATGGATATATTACATCTATGACAATACACAAATGAAAGAGATCTCCATACCTGATAAGATTGTTAGCTGTAAAGTGAGTCGACTGTGTTGAGGCTTCCAGCTAAAGACTGATCCTGATGAACTAGAACAAATGATGATGAGAAATATTCATCCCAGCACAACAGAGCTGCTAAAACAGCCAATGGACTTTTTTGTGGGTGGAGAATGAGTTTGTCCCCTGTGACTGTGTCACTTAACAATATGTTTGGAAGATTCAAACGCCTGTTTTGCTATAACTAATGTTATCTTCCCAATTGCTTGCTGGTTTGATGTTCACCTCAGATGTACACCTTCTTACAGAACAAGGCTATATATAGGCTATAGACCAGCTGGTGAATATAGTATGGAAGCTCGTTCCTGACACACAAAAAAAAGAAAAACTGACTACGAGTTATGAGATAGTAAGTCATAATTATGAGATATTAAGTCAAAATTCTGAGATATAATGCTTTCAAAAAATATTCAGACCCCTTTGGCTTTTTCCACATTTTGTTAAATTAAATTACAGCATTATTCTAAAATGGATTAAATCGTTTTTCCCCCCTCATAAATCTACACGCAATACCCTATAATGACAAAGTAAAAACAGGTTTTGAATTTTTAGCAAATTTATTAAAAATAAAAAACTGAAATATTACATTGACATAACAGTCTGATGGCCTTGAGATAGAAGCTGTTTTTCAGTCTCTCGGTCCCAGCTTTGATGCAACTGTACTGACCTCGCCTTCTGGATGGTAGCAGGACTGTTAAATGTCCAGGATCCAGACTTACTATCTCACAATTATGACTTAGTATCTCATTATTATGACTTACAGCCACTGCCTGTTCACCGCGCTACCATCCAGAAGGCGAGGTCAGTACAGGTGCATCAAAGCTGGGACCGAGAGACTGAAAAACAGCTTCTATCTCAAGGCCATCAGACTGCTAAACAGCCATCACTAGCACAGAGAGGCTGCTGCCTACATAGACTTGAAATCATTGGCCACTTTAATAAATGGAACACTAGTCACTTTAATGCCACTTTAATCATGTTTACATATCTTGCATTACTTACCTCATATGTATATTCTGTATTCTATCCTAACTATTGCATCTGAGCCTATGTCGCTCTGACATTGCTCATCCATATATTTATATTTATATATTCTTATTCCATTCCTTTACTTAGATTTGTGTGTATTAGGTATTTGTAGTGGAATTGTTAGATATTACTTGTTAGATATTGCTGCACTGTCAGAACTGGAAGCACAAGTATTTCGCTACACTTGCAATAACATCTGCTAACCATGTTGATTTGATTTTAAGTTAAAGTAAAAGTTGTCAAAAATATAAATAGTAAAGTAAAGTACAGATACCCCAAAGAACTACTTAAGTAGTGCTTTAAAGTATTTTTTACTTAAGTACTTTACAACACTGCTCATAATTATACCTTACTATCTCATAACTAAGACGTGGATGTCGATTAGGGCAACCCCCCGGATCTCTCTGATTCAGAGGGGTTGGGTTAAATGCGGAAGACACGTTTCAGTTGAATACATTCTGAAACTGACTAGGTATCCCCCTTCCCTTTCCCTTTAACTAGTAGTCAGATATATTTTATTTTGTGGCGGGAATGGGCTTCTATAGTATGGAGAACAAAGAAAAGAAACTGGCACATGTTTTTTGTTGTTGTTAAATTAACAAACGAAAGAGGGTGGGAATGTTTATAGTATAAACAGTGAATGGAGCTGTCTGGTTCAGTTGCATGCCGTTATTATTCCTACGTTTCAAACTCTTTGCCTGCAGATATTATCCCCTTCACGAAATCTATGTCTATTTTTTTGTATATGAAATACATTGTGACAAGTTCAGAAACTATGCAGAAATAACATATAAATAGGCATAGCCTACATTGTGCACCTTGTTCACTTATTTAACCGTATATATTAAAATGAATACAACTTCTAAGCAGCACCGTTTGTGGACTGAACTGAATGTAACAGGTGTTAAATACTGTTGTCCGTCGATAATGAAGACAAGGCGCGCAAAAGAGAGGTCGGGTAGTTTTTCTCAACGCTTTGCGATAATGTGTTGTCCCGTTACAACTCGATGCAATGGGTTTTCTGTCTTGGCCAATCATAATCGAACGCGCGTAGTGTACGCGGTAAAATTAGGCTTGTGCTAGTTTTTTTTCCTCCAAAGGGGCGTTTTTTTCAAGCCATCTTGACTGAATATCTAGCTATATCCCAAGGTAGCTAGCTAGCTACATCAATCTGACACATCTTACATTATTTTATGTAACATTTAGTGTAGGTATTTCAAGTTGAAGACGTCTAAATCACAGATATGTAAGCAGGTCGAGTTTGAGCATTTGTCCGAAGTCACCATGGAGGACTGAAGTGCTGAAGATGACGCTGTCGCCCCTGAAATTACCGGGTAGCAATGGCATAGCTTGTTACTAGCATGTCGGTCGTATTTCAACATTAGTTAGCTAACGTTATCTTTCTCTGGCTCGCGCATATCATAGGATCACGTTAAACAAGGTAAACACTTCCGACATTTTGGCTGACTTGTTTGTTTTTGCTTCATAAAATATGGCGCTCGTCATGTCGAGCTAAATGTGCCCTGTGCAAGCTAGCTATCAAATAGTAACGTTAGCTAGTTAAAACGTTAGCTAGCGTTAGAGTTGTGTTTGAAGGGTCTGTAGCCTGCGTACACATACGAGGACACACATTGCGGCATTCTAGCCGACATGATACTTGTAGTTGTGCACAGTGTTAACCCAGCAATAGTGCCACGGTTATGTTGTTGCTTATCAGTTCACAATAATAGTGACTGCAAATGTTGTATGGATAAAATGGCTGACAGTCGGGTCGGTTTGGTATTTAGCGCCCTGCAACCCAACTATGTGAGCAGAAAAATAGAAGATACGAGCAGTTGATTGGTTACATATAGATGTGTGGAATTTTCTCGAGCTGTGATTGGATGTAAACTAGGGTGTTGTGTTAGAGGTGCAGCATATAAACTGCTGTCATTTTTATTTAACCAGGCAAGTCAATTAATTAAGAACAAATTCTTATTTACAATGAACATTGGGTTAACAGCCTTGTTCAGGGGCAGAACGACAGACTTTTAACTTGTCAGCTCGGGGATTCGATCTAGCAGCCTTTCGGTTACTGGCCCAACGCTCTAACCCCTAGGCTACCTGCCGCCCCGTAATTATACCTCAGTGACTATAATAGCTGCCAAATTGCTTTTAGTGTTTTTCTGATATGAGATGAATCAATGTGATAATTTGTTTGATTGCAAATCAGTAGTAAAATCAGTAGGCCTAATGTCTCTTCTGCTGTGTGGTTATTGGTTATTTCCATGTGAAAGGTCCCAGGAGCACGAACATGTGAAGTTCATAAGAGCATGTCAAATTGGGTGTCAAATGAAAGCTAAGAGTCTATCTCTTAGACTTTAAGGCATATATACATTATCTTCAGAGAGTATTCACACCCCTTGACTTTTACCACACTTTGTGTTAGTCTGAATTTTAAAATTGATTAAATGTAGATGTTTTGTCACTGGCCCACACACAATACCCCATAATGTCAATGTGGAATTATGTTTTTTCGAAATTTTTACAAATTAATAAAAATGAAAAGCTGAAATGTCTTGAGTCAATAAGTATTTGACCCCTTTGTTATGGTAAGCCTAAATAAGTAAAGGAGTAAAAATGTGCTTAACGAGTCACAAGTTTCATGGTCACTCTGTGCAATAATAGTGTTTTTTTAATGACTACCTCTGTACCCCACACATTCAATTATCTGTAAGGTCCCTCAGTTGAGCAGTGAATTTCAAACACTGATTCAACCACAAAGACCAGGGAAGTTTTCCGATGCCTAGCAAAAAAGGGCACCTATTGGCAAATGAAAAAAGCAGACATCGAATATATGTTTGAGCATGGTAAAGTTATTAATTACACTTTGGATGGTGTATCAAAATACCCAGTCACTACAAAGATACAGGCGTCCTTCCTAACTCCGCTGCCGGAGCGGAAGTATGCCAGTCAGGGATTTCACCATAAGGCCAATGGGTGACTTTAAAACCGAGATGGATCAACAAAATTGTAGTTACTTCACAGTACTAACCTAACTGACATAATTAAAAGAAGGAAGCCTGTACAGAATACAAATATTCCAAAACATGCATCCTGTTTGCAGCAAGGCACTAAAGTAATGCTGCAAAAAAATGTGGCAAAGCAATTCATTTTTTGTCCTGAATACAAATTGTCAAGTTCGAGGCAAATCCAATACATCACATTACTGAGTACCACTCTCCATATTTTCAAGCATATTTAAGGACTGTGGAGTTTTTCAGGAGAAAAAAAAGAAACAGAATGGAACTAAGCACAGGCAAAATCCTAGAGAAAAAACCTGGTTCAGTCTGCTATCCACCAGACACTGGGAGATGAATTCACCTTTCAGCAGGACAGTAACCTAAAACACAAGGCCATATCTACACTGGAGTTGCTTACCAAGAAGACAGTGAATGTTCCTGAGTGGCCAAGTTACAGGTTTGACTTAAATCTATGGCAAGACCTGAAAATGGTTGTCTAGCAATGATCAATAAACAATTTGACAGAGCTTGATGAAGTTTGAAAAGAATAATGAGCAAATGTTGCACAATTCAGGTGTGAAAAGCTCTTGAACCCAGAAAGACTTAGCTGTAATTGCTGTCAAAGGGGCTTCTACAAAGTATTGACTCAGGGGTGTGAGTACTTATGTATATTAGATATTATTGTATACTGAACAAAAATATAAATGCAACATGTAAAGTGTTGGTCCCATGTTTCATGAGCTGAAATAAAAGATCCCAGTAATGTTCCGTAAGCACAAAAAGCTTATTTCTCTCCAATTTTGTGCACACATTTGTTTATATCCCTGTTAGTGAGCATTTCTCCTTTGCCAAGATAAGCCATCCACCTGATGGGTGTGACATATGAAGAACCGAATTAAACAGTATGATCATTACACTGGTGCACCTTGTGCTGGTGACAATAAAAGGCCACTCTAAAATGTGCAGTTTGTCACATTACACAAGTTTTGAGAGTGAGTGCAATTGGCATGCAGGCTGCAGGAATGTCTGCCAAAGCTGTGTTTACTTATTTAAGTAGGCAAGTCAGTTAAGAACAAATATTTTTTTTACTGACAGCCTACCCCAGCCAAACCCTAACAACACTGGGTCAATTGTGCACCTCCCTATGGGACTCCCAATCACAGCTGGTTGTGATACAGCTTGGAATCGAACCACGGTCTGTAGTGATGCCTCTAGCACTGAGATGCAGTGCCTTAGACCACTGCACCACTCAGGAACCCTCTGTTGCCAGAGCATTGAATGTCCATTTCTCTTCCATTATCCACCTCCAATGACGTTTTAGAGAATTTGGCAGTACGTCCATCCGGCCTCACAACTGCAGACCATGTGTAACCACGTCACGCCAGGACCTCGACATCCCCTTTTGTGGGGAAAAACGAATTCTGATTCGCTGGGCCTGGCTCCCCAGTGTGTGGGCCTGGCTCCCCAGTGGGTGGGCCTGGCTCCTCCGTGGGTGGGCCTATGCCCTCCCGGACCCTTCCATGGCAACACCCCTGCCCAGACATGTGAAATCTATATATTAGGGCCTAATGAATTCATTTCACTTGACTGATTTCCTTATATGACCTGTAACTCAGTAAAATCGTTGAAATTGTTCCATATCTATTTTTGTTCAGTATATTTCATTTTCAATACATTAGCAAACATTTCTAGAAACGTTTTCATTTTGTCGTTATGGGTTATGTGTAGATGGGTGAGATTATTATTTTTTTTAATCCATTTTGAATTCAGGCTGTAACGCAACAAATGTGGAATAAGTCAAGGGGTATGAAGACACTATACATTGTTCAACCATTTTCAATCCCCAAAATTATAATGGAATAATTAAAGCATTTGATTTCTTAGAAAACATCTACCAGAAAAAGTCTTAAAAGGTATTAGAAATGAAACACAATTTTGAAGTAAAGAGTGGCACAGCAGTCTAAGGCACTGCACTTAGTTCTAGAGGTGTTACTACAGACCCTGGTTCGATCCCGGGCTGTATCACAACTGGCCGTGATAGTGAGTCCCATAGGGCGGCGCACAATTGGCCCAGCGTTGTCCAGGTTAGGGGAGGGGTAGGCTGTCATTGTAAAATAAGAATTTGTTCTTAACTGACTTGCCTAGTTAAATAAAAAGACCCTTGCCAACTAATACCAACAGTTATATTTAGATTAGGATACGTTTTTTTGCCTTCTGTAAGTTTAAGAAACATTGCCTTGTGTCTTGAATATCCGTTACCAAAAACCCACATATCTTTAAGATAATTTCAAATTTCTCTCCCTCATGAGGGAGGATAAAGAAAATTATCAGAAGGAACAAGTAAAAGTAGTGTTTAGTGTGTTTAGTAGTGTTTAGTAGTTTAGTAATGTTCAATTAGTGTTTTTACTAATACAAATTTAGTTTATGAATTAGTAAGTGATTTAAACTCAATTCTGTTACTAAATCAGTAACAGAATTTCCCCAAAAATTGTTAACGGAATTTCTGCAATTGATTTGGCTACAATGGGAATATCATAATAGTCAAACCACATTTGGGTGACCTGCTACTGTCCTCCCTTCCACTGGCATAGTGTTATGTTCAGCAGAACTGCTTTCTTTCTCTTTCTGTCGCCTGGTGGTCAAAGCAAGAGTGTGAAAAGTCTGGACAACCACTCACTCACATACATTTTTCTTACTGGTACTTACCCCATGAGCCCCTCTTTCTATTTACTGTAACCAGCCCTTTACCACCACTTTACCACTAACCAGCCCTGTAACCACTGAGCACCGACATCCACGGACGTTGAAAAGTAGTTGAAATTTGGTCAATCCACCCTGAACTTGATTTCAACATCCACAGACGTCTGGACCGGCCTTGATTTGGCCCAAACATAGACGTCCATGATTGGTTCAGATTTGGTCCGGAACAAATCTGAACCAATCATAGACGTCTAGTTTTCACAAGTTTGGACAGTACAGTATAGTAGAGCACAGTACAGTTAAGAAAGTAGTACATTACATTACAGTACAGTAGAACACAGTACAGTAAAGAAAAGTAGAGTACAGTCCTGTAGAGTAGAGGTCTGTACTGTACACAGTAGAGCACACAAGCATGGGTAGGTTACACTATAATGTATTTTATTGAACTATACTTTACTGTACTCTACTGTATGGTACTGAACTGTACTCTACTTGACTATACTCCACTGTTCTGTACTTTGATCTCCAAACTTGTGAAACATAGAGGTCTGTGATTGGTTCAGATTTGGTCCGGACCAACCAAATTTGGTCTTGATTGGTGGCGGAGCTCATTAAAATAATAGCCAATGTGTAGATTAATACCCAAATATGCAAAGGAGGATATTAAATATTTCTACGTTTGTTTACCTATTTAGGATACATCACCATGAACTATACATAATTATGCATTTCTGTATAGTACAGATCAGGGACCCATGATGAAATTCCGTTTCTGCAATTCTGTTACCGGGTGTAAATCTACTTCACTTACTGTAGTTTAATTACCAAAGACATGTTTTCAAACTCAGGGTGTCATGTCATAGCAGACATCATTGAATCTTAACTCAGAGCAGATATTTAAGAGTTTTTTTGACAATGTTGTCACGTAAAAAGCAAGGGAGATTTTACAGAAATTCTGTTACCAAACTTTGCATCTGCACAGTTCTTCCATTAAATGTTTTTGTAAAAATGTCAGTGTAAAAGTTGCAGAGTTGTATGGTTTGTTATACTTTGAAATTAATGTTTTTTTTGTTTGGCATACATTTTAAATGTTTACCATGTTGTGCTGCTGTCATGTTGTGCTGCTACCATGTTGTTGTCATGCTGTGTTGCTACCATGCTATGTTTTCATGTGTTGCTACCTTGCTATGTTGTTGTCTTAGGTCTCTCTTTATGTAGTGTTGTGTTGTGTCTCTTGTCGTGATGTGTGTTTTGTCCTATATTTTTTATTTAATTATTTATTTTTAATCCCAGCCCCCGTCCCCCACAGGAGGCCTTTTGCCTTTTGGTAGGCTGTCATTGTAAATAAAAATGTGTTCTTAACTGACTTGCCTAGTTAAATAAAGGTTAAATAAAAATGAAAAATCTGAGTCTCAGTACAATTACCGTTGAATTGCCCTATTTTGACCAGAAAATGTCATGTGCATGTTCCTGTGAATCTCTCTTGCACAAACTTGCAGCAGGCTGGCACTGGTGAGTGCATTAGCTACTGTATGTTGATAAGTTGGTGTTTGACTGTTTCAAATATCCTCTGATGGGTTGTCTTCCTTATCTCACATACATCTAAGTTATAGTCTCTCTATCCTATTGTGCTATGTAATCATCATTCATGACATTTCAAATGAAGGATACCTTCTAATTAGTTCCTCTATTGACTTATTGTGCAATTCAGAATTGAACAACAGATTAGTTTTCTCTTTCTTTTGCTTAACTCCACCCTCTCCATTCTAGGAAACTAGTGCAAACCCCCATGAGGAGGCTGCGGCGGCGGGGATGCAGTGCTGGAGAAGTTGGGCTTGAGATGGGCCGGGGCCGGGGAAGGGGAAGGGGCAGGGTCTCCAGTGTTCGGCCGCGGCCGCCTTCCCCCTATAGACTGCAACTATCTCCATCTAGAGAGACTTTGACATATGCTCAGGCCCAGAAGATGGTGGAGGTGGACCTGGATGGAAGGCTTCACAGGATCAACATCACAGACCCTCTGCCAGTCATCACAGAGGACGAGATGATGGCTCAGGACATTGTTGAGTGCAACAGTAACAAAGAGAACAGCGAACAAACCCAGAGCAGAGCCAGACCAGGGCGCAAACCTCCCAACCCAAAGGGCCGCAGGAGGGAGAGCAAAACCTCATCTAACCTGAGCCGACGTTCTGGCGGTCAGCAACACACGCAAAGCCAAACCGATCCTTCCCAGCACCCTTCCCCCCAAAGCCCTCTCCCTGAGCCCACCTTCCGCGTGCTGGACTCCCTGTGTCCTTCAGACGCACCTCCCCTCCCTGCGGCCTACTACCGGTTCATAGAGAAGTCAGGAGAGGAGCAGGACTGTGAGGCAGAGTACGACATGGACGAGGAGGACCTGGCCTGGCTGGAGATGGTCAATCAAAAGAGGGTGTCTGATGGCCATGCCTCCGTCTCCCCGGATACCTTTGAGCTGCTGATCGACCGTCTGGAGAGGGAGTCCATCCTGGAGTCACGGAGCCAGGCCCTGTCCCAGAGTGCCATAGACGAGGACGCCTTCTGCTGCGTCTGCCTGGACGACGAGTGTCTCAACAGCAACGTCATCCTGTTCTGTGACATCTGCAACCTGGCCGTCCACCAGGAGTGCTACGGCGTGCCCTACATCCCTGAGGGCCAGTGGTTGTGCCGCTGCTGTCTGCAGTCCCCCTCACGCCCCGTGGACTGTGTGCTCTGCCCCAACCGGGGAGGTGCCTTCAAACAGACTAGTGATGGACGCTGGGCCCACGTTGTCTGTGCCATATGGATCCCAGAGGTGTGCTTTGCCAACACGGTGTTCCTGGAGCCCGTGGAGGGGGTGAAAAACATCCCCCCAGCCCGCTGGAAGCTCACCTGCCACCTGTGCAAGCAGAAAGGCTGGGGCGCGTCCATCCAGTGCCACAAGGCCAACTGTTACCGGGCCTTCCATGTCACCTGTGCCCAGAAGGCTGGCCTCTTCATGAAGATCGACCCGGTCCGAGAGACCGGGGTCAATGGAACCACCTTCTCTGTAAAGAAAACTGCCTTCTGTGAGAATCACTCCCCGGTCGGGTTAAGGCGAGATGGGTCTGGTGATGTGGAGGGGAGGCTGGTGGGAGGAAGGGGGAACAGAGGTCAAAGGTCATACACTCAGAGCCCCCTGGCACTACCCAGTAAAAAGACTCCCAAGGGCCAGAAGAAGAAGAAAGGTCAGACGACCCGTCGCTCCGCTGTCCCTGTACTGCTGGTTCCTCAGATCCCCTCTCACAGGTCAGCCCTCCCACACCCCTTCTACCAACACAACACTCCCAGTAGAATTTTTCTCTTTGTCTTCTTACTACCGGTATATTTGCTTTGAGTAATCTTCAGTTTAGAGAGCACATTTTTATAGCCTAATAATAATGTATGTTTAATGGAACAGTACAACTGCCTTGTACTAACAATTAATACACTATCTATACAGTGGGAAGATGCCAAAATATGAATAACAGTTATTGCAATGTCATGAACAGGCTGAACAAGATTTGCACTGGGGTTGCTGTCCAGAGGAAGAACCAGTTCATGCAGAGGCTTCACAACTACTGGCTGCTGAAACGTCAATCCCGAAACGGCATGCCTCTCATCCGGCGCCTGCACTCGCATCTGCAGGCTCACAAGACTGCTGAGCAGGTCAGGAAAATAGAGGGGGGGAAGGGGGGCTTAATGCCAATTATAGATCTCGTGTTGATAGTGAAATGTAAAATGTGTGTTTGCATGTGTTCAGAGGGAGCCTGATGAGAAGCTTAGTGCGGCAAGGGAGGAGCTACGGTACTGGCAGAAGTTGCGGCAGGACCTGGAGAGAGCCCGGCTCCTGGTGGAACTCATTCGCAAGAGAGAGCGACTAAAGAGAGAGCAGGTACTTTTGTCAGTCGGGGGAGGCCATGATTTTACATACTGTATAATCATGAGTTACCATTTGCATATAACGTATGAAAATAATGCATTTTTACAATCACTGTATCTGTCTAATTGCTTTCCTTAAATTACTCTGCACCCTTTCATATGACCTCTTTCTCTCCCCCTCTTTCATTCTCCCTCCAGATGAAACTTCAACAGGCTGCTCTGGAGCTGAAGTTGACCCCTGCGTTAATACTGCTGCGCTCCACCCTGGACCAGCTTCAGGAGAAGGACACGGCACAGATCTTCTCTCAGCCTGTCAATCTAGCAGAGGTTAGTAGAGCTAGATCAGTTGGTCTTTTTTGCATTGCTTTACAATTCAGCCTCTAGCAATGCTTTTCTCACCTGCTTCTTTCTTGAAAAGTTTGTTCGCTTGTATGTTTTTAATTGAAGGTCCCGGACTATCTGGAGTTCATCTCCACGCCCATGGACTTGTCCAGCATGCGTGCCAAACTGGAGGCCCATGCTTACTGCTCCATTGCAGACCTGGAGGGCGACTTCAACCTCATGGTGTCCAACTGCCTGAGGTACAACTCCAAGGAGACCGCGTTCCACCGAGCCGCTCTGCATCTGCGGGAGGTGGGAGGGGCCGTCCTCCGCCACGCCCACAGACAGGCCCAGAGCATCGGGTTGGACCCCAGCACGGGCATGCACCTCCCAGACTTTCCCAACATGCACGGCTTCTACCAATGCACCTGGGAGGACGGTGAGCACAGCTCACAGGTTGGGTTGGCCGTGGAATGGCGTTCAGAGAATAAAGCTTCACAATCATAACTCATGTCCCTCTTCTCTTTCTCCTCTTTTTGTGTTCTCTCGACAGTGGACTCTCTCCTGGACCCAGACAACAGGCTCCACCTGTCCACAGAGGAGCAGCTGAAGGCCCTGCTGGAGAAGCTGGACGTGGTGACGTCCATGCGCTCCAGTGGAGGGAGAACCAAACGCATCCGGCTGTTGCGCAGAGAGATCAACATGATCGGGCACAAGCAGCAGCGCTCACAGTCTCTCAATGGGAAAGAAGAAGAAGTTGAGGAAGAGGGAGAAGAAGAAAAGGGAGAGAAGGGCAATGTGGAGAACGGTCCTTTAACATCAGCCTCTACCCCGGGGACAGGTAAGAGAAGGGATTTACTTTTATTGTTGCTTTCCAACCCTACTAATCTTTCTAGAATTGATGTGTTAGTCAAATTATTGATTTGTTGTTGTGCAATTCTGATTTGATTACCCTAAAGCAGGTATTCCCAAACTGGGTGAGGTACGCGCAATGTCGTCGGGGGTACGCTAAATAAATATTGTGATTCACATTTTTATTTTTCTAATTTCGAAAAAAGTATATATTTTTCGAAAAAAGATTTCTTCACATTTTCAACAGTACAGTTATATTTTCCAACAGTGCTATACATTTTGGTGAGTTTTTTTTCTCACCTGAGTAGCATCGTTTCATTGCCAAAAATGTTATTAAACCATCTAGTGTTCAGTGAAATAACAACACAATGTCAAATACAGGTAGCCTAGTCAAATAATTAACATGCAATCACATTAACCGTTACTCTCTCGCGGGAAACCTTTACTCTTGCGCAGACATTTAGAAACAAAACATGACAATTTGAAAAATAAGCCACAGGAGTTTTCTGAGCGAGAATAAAGACGACTTTTGAGTAGTAAGACATGTATAAAAGCAGCAGATACCATTAATAATAAGGGGCTAGAAGAGTCTTATATGGTGAGCTACCGAGTGGATAGGACAGGCAAGCTCCGTACTATTGTGGAGGACTTAATTCTTCCTGCTGCCGTCGATATGGCTGGGACAATGCTGGGGGAAAAGGGCAAAAAAACGATATAGACAATGCCTTCATCAAACAACACTGTTTCACGACGCATCAGTGACATGGCAGGAGATGTTTTGAAACAATTACTGCTTCGCATACAAGCCAGTGAATTCTATGCGTTACAGCTGGATGAATCAACAGACGTGGCGGGCCTGGCACAGCTCCTGGTATATGTCCGTTACGTTTATGGGGGGTCAATTAAGGAATACATCCTTTTCTGCAAACCATTGGAAACCAGGACAACAGAAGAGGATATGTTTAATGTACTGGACAGCTTTGTGACATCAAATGGACTTTGGTGGTCAAGATGTGTTGGTATCTGTAATGATGGCGCAAAAGCCATGACAGGGAGACATAGTGGATTGGAAACGCGTGTGCAAGCAGTTGCTCCCGACGCCACTTGAGTACACTGCAGCATCCACCGAGAGGCTCTTGCTGCCAAGGGAATACCTGACAGCTTGAAAGACGTTTTGGACACTACAGTGAAAAGGGTTAACTTTGTTAAAGCAAGGCCCCTGAACTCTCGTATATTTTCTGCATTATGCAATGATATGGGCAGCTGTGTGAACACAAAAGAGGTTGACTGCTGACACTGTTCAGAGGTGCTAAGTAATGTCGGTAGGCAAACATTGACAATCCTACCGGTGTGTCTGAGCTTTAACAAAGTGATAAATGCATGTTTCCTTCTTGTAGATGACTCTCCACCAACACTAGAGCCTTCATGCCCAGTGTCGTCCCCACTGCCAGGAGATGCCCCACCTGAACCACCCTTACTGGGCCTAGTGACCACAGGGAAAAGGTCACCAGGGCGCTCCTACAAGCGCCAGAGATCCTCCCGTAGTGGGGGCAACGGGCGGAGCGATGATGATGCTGAAGTTGGGGAGACACTGACACTGTGCAAACAGGAGGAGGCTTCTCAAGAGGTCTCTCCTTTGGAGACCCCCAGTCCTCCCATTAACGCCTGTCCTTTGGTTGGAGTTGGCCGTCGTACATCCGTTCTGTTCAAGAAAGCTAAAAATGGAGCAAGACTCGCAAAGAACAAGGCGGCTCAGTTACAGAACAGACGGACCACTGAGGGTAAAACCAATGGCTTGGACCGTACCCCCACCATTCCAAAACCTCCCAGTGTGACCGCCCTCTCCAACCCTGCCCCTCCTTCCACACCCTCCTCACCGTCATCCCACCACCTGAGGTCCAGAGGGTCCAACTCTGACAGCGAGGCAGACAAGCCCCTCCATCTCGTCAAAGAGGACGGTAGATATAAAACATTTAATTTACATTTGCTCTGTCATTTCATTCCAGCTCTATTTCGTATCGTCTGAGATCCCCAAAGATTGGAAAGCTGCCGCGGTCATCCCCCTAATCAAAAGGGGAGACACTCTAGACCCAAACTGTTATAGACCTATATCCATCCTGCCCTGCCTTTCTAAAGTCTTCGAAAGCCAAGTTAACAAACAGATCGACCATTTCGAATCCCACCGTACCTTCTCCACTATGCAATCTGGTTTCCGAGCTGGTCATGGGTGCACCTCAGCCACGCTCAAGGTCCTAAACGATATCATAACCGCCATCGATAAAAGACAGTACTGTGCAGCCGTCTTCATCGACCTGGCCAAGGCTTTCGACTCTGTCAATCACCGCATTCTTATCGGCAGACTCAATAGCCTTGGCTTCTCAAATGACTGCCTCGCCTGGTTTACCAACTACTTCTCAGATAGAGTTCAGTGTGTCAAATTGGAGGGCCTGTTGTCCGGACCTCTGGCAGTCTCTATGGGGGTGCCACAGGGTTAAATTCTCGGGCCAACTCTTTTCTCTGTATATATCAATGATGTTGCTCTTGCTGCTGGTGATTCTCTGATCCACCTCTACGCAGACGACGCCATTCTGTATACATCTGGCCCATCTTTGGACACTGTGCTAACAAACCTCCAAACGAGCTTCAATGCCATACAACACTCCTTCCGTGGCCTCAACTGGTTTTAAATGCTAGTAAAACTAAGTGCATGCTCTTCAACCGATTGCTGCCCGCACCCTCCCGCCCGACTAGCATCACTACTCTGGACGGTTCTGACTTAGAATATGTGGACAACTACAAATACCTAGGTGTCTAGTTAGACTGTAAACTCTCCTTCCAGACTCACATTAAGCATCTCCAATCCAAAATTAAATCTAGAATCGGCTTCCTATTTCGCAACAAAGCCTCCTTCACTCATGCTGCCAAACATACCCTCGTAAAACTGACTATCCTACCGATCCTTGACTTTGGCGATGCCATTTACAAAATAGCCTCCAACACTCTACTCGGCAAACTGGATGTAGTCTATCACAGTGCTATCCGTTTTGTCACCAAAGCCCCATATACTACCCATCACTGCGACCTGTATGCTCTCGTTGGCTGGCCCTCACTACATATTCGTTGCCAGACCCACTGGCTCCAGGTCTTCTATAAGTCTTTGCTAGGTAAAGCACCGCCTTATCTCAGCTCACTGGTCACCATAGCAACACCCACCCGTAGCACACGCTCCAGCAGGTATATTTCACTGGTCATCCCCAAAGCCAACACTTCCTTTGGCCGCCTTTCCTTCCAGTTCTCTGCTGCCAATGACTGGAACGAACTGCAAAGATCACTGAAGCTGGAGTCTTATATCTCCCTCTCTAACTTTAAGCATCAGCTGTCAGAGCAGCTCACAGATCACTGTACCTGTACACAGCCAATCTGTAAATAGCACACCCAACTACCTCATCCCCATATTGTTACTTATCCTCTTGCTCTTTTGCACTCCAGTATCTCTACTTGCACATCATCATCTGCACATCTATCGCTCCAGTGTTAATGCTAAATTGTAATTATTTTGCCTCTATGGCCAATTTATTGCCTTACCTCCCTACTCTTCTACATTTGCACACACATTACATATATTTTTCTATTGTGTTATTGACTGTACGTTTGTTTATGTATAACTCTGTGTTGTTGTTTTGTCACACTGCTTTGCTTTATCTTGGCCAGGTCGCAGTTGTAAATGAGAACTTGTTCTCAACTGGCCTACCTGGTTAAATAAAGGTGAAAAAAAAAGAAAAGCTGTATGTGATTGTATTAACAAGTTATTACTTGTTATAAAGGAAAACATGTCTTCACCCTTTATTTGTGAAGGTTGAATACGGGAAGAAAGGGTAGATAATGATGATGATATCAATTAACAGAATTTGTATTCTATTAGGCTTGACAAATGGGCTAGGAAAGCACAAAGAGGACTCCTCAGACCCACCATCCAATGACCAAAAACACAGGTGAGAATCTCTCTGAACACCTGATGCTCTGATATTCAAGGTGTTATATATATTTAGAAATATTATGCATCTTCCCTTTTGTTCTGTCTATGGATGTAGTGACCCCCTGCTACCCAAACGCAGTCGTGGTAAACCAGCTCTGGCTAAAGTCCCAGAGAGGCAGAATGGAGGCTCAGGTGAGTGTGTCCAGGCACCACATACCTTAGGGTCAGACATAATAGCTATGTTTTCGCAAATATGGATGTATACAGTCAGGTGGGAAATGATTGGCACCCTTGATAAAGATGAGCAAAAAAGACTATAAAATAAAGAATACAAATACCAAGCTATATTGTATGCTACATTTTTGGGGGGAAATTATATTATTTTATACTAATACAATTGCTCAGAGAAAAGGTAATACTTTTTTTCTCTTTCAAAGATAGGGGTCAACATGATTGCCACCTCTTAAGAGTGTTATAAATAAAATCTGCATTAACATTCTACTTTTTAAATGTAATCTCAGTTTAAGGAACTGTATTGTGGCCTTCCATGGCTTCTTGTTTCACTGGGGTATAAAAATTAGGTAACACCCATGTAAAATCCCTTTGTCAACAATCACCATGGAAAAAGGCAAAACACTTACAAATGAAAAGAGACACATTTTGGTTGGCCTTCAGACAAAAACATTGTTTTGCTAAAAAAACAATAATACACTTATTAAAGGTCAACTTCCCATGAAAACCAACTTCTCCTTTTGAAAATGGCCTATGTTGCATCTATATGAGTCAGAAACATTTATTCTAGTTTCAAAATTGACTACAAAGTTTAAATAGGATGATTTTGGTCATCACATCATCATTTACTTGAGGGTTTGGATTACAATTATGTCAACAATTCATGCCCCTTTTGCCTATAAAGACGTAGGGGGCACCGTGTTTTCCGGGAAAGACTGGGCGAGTTCGCTTTGCATGGCCCCGTGCTCTGGGCGGGTGCAGACCTCATCTTAGGAGCACCAATGGAATGGTCGAAAATGAGCAGAGGCCATCACCAGGCCATGCAAAACAAATTCCACAGACAACACGTGTATCTTTGGCAGTAGCTTGATGTGCAATGCTCATGTCCTACCCATGCCCGCAACATTTAGGCCCTACCATACCCATGCCCGCAACGTTTAGGCCCTACCATACCCATGCCCGCGACGTTTAGGCCCTACCATACCCAGGACCGCGACGTTTAGGCCCTACCATACCCAGGACCGCGACGTTTAGGCCCTACCATACCCAGGCTCTGACAAAACTCAAGGACCATCTCGCCATCTCTCCTGTCTTATATTTGATGAGGTTGAAGCACTTCTGACACCACGTTATGATCTTAGTCAGAGCACGAGCAAATGGCTCTGCTTCAAAATGTTAGTGATCAATTTAGTGATGCCTTGCCCGTACCCTAGTTATTGATGAAAAACACTGGCCTTACCAGCCCTAACCCGGTGCATAATGTTGGGATCTGTCAGGCTCGGGTTGGATAGCAGAGCACTGATGCACATATTGATCAGGAAATAGCTACTCTAGTGAAAATGTGCTTCCATAGAAGTTGTTCAACAATCAGATGTCCAGGAAAGGTATTACAGCCAATGCTAGCTACAAGTTTTGCTGGCTGTCAACCAACAAACGTAAGACCGTGCCTGGTGTCGTTGCTGACGGTGAGTTGGTTACACTAGCTAGCTACATTATTTGATTATTCTAGCGAGTAGCAAGGTGTTGTAGAACGAGTGTCTCAAGAAACACATTCCAGACACTAGTTCTTGCTATCTTGGCATAGCTGTGATTTGACGGAGAAATATCAGCTAGCTAACATGAGAGCAACCAACAAATGTAAATGCCTGGAGTCTGCTAAACGGCATTGGCACTTGGAATGAACCAGTGCTTTGGTCAGATGACATGAAAATTGAGCTCTTTGGCCACGCACACCAGTGGTGGGTTTGGTGTGAAAAAAATACATACTGTAAAATTTGGTGGTATTCGATGTTCTGGGGCTATTTTGCTTCCGGTGGTCCTGGGACCCTTAAGGTCAATGGCATCATGAACTTTACCAAGTACCAGGACATTTTAGCCAATAACCCTGTTGCCCCTGCCAGGAGGCTAAAACCTAGCCGCAGGTGGACCTTCCAGCAAGACAATAACCCCTAGTACACATCCAATTCCACAAAGAAATGGAAGATTCGGTATGGAAGAATAGTCTAAGATGCGTTCCACAATCTCATAAAACCTTTTAGAAAAAGGTTCAGTGCCGTTATCATCGCAAGAGGAGTTTTGCAGAGTATTGAAAACAGTGGTGCCAATTTTGACCTCTATCTTTTTCAAATTATTGTTTTGTATTACTTGTTCAACAAAATCTCTCTCTGAGCAGTTGTATTAGTATAAAATAATTGTATTATTTATTTTAGTCTTTTTTGCTCATCTTTATCAAGGGTGCCAATCATTTTGGACCTGACTGTACATTTTAGAAAATTCTATACAATTATAGAATTCATGATATATATAAAAAGAAAAAATGGAGTTAAACTTCCCTTGTCTTTGTCCTCAGGGATGAGTATGCTTTTGCCCTTTGAAAGTCAGACAGAGCTCACACCACTGGACCTGGTCTGGGCTAAGTGTCGTGGATATCCATCATACCCAGCAATGGTGAGAGAACATGAATGTCATTCATTCATTGCATGTATCTACAGTGCCTTCAGAAAGTATTCACACCCCTTCACTTTTTCCACATTTTGTTGTTACGGCCTCATTTTCAAATAAATTACATTTAGATTGTGTCACTGATCTACAAACAATACCCCATAATGTGAAAGTGGAATTATGTTTTTACATATTTTTTTTCTTCAAATTAATAAAAAATTATAAGCTTAAATGTCTTGAGTCAATAAAAATTCAACCCCTTTGTTTATGGCAAGGCTAAAAAAATATATATATATATTTTTAAACATTTGGTTGCAAATTTATAAAGAAAATACAACTGAAATATCACATTTGCCTAAGTATTCACACCCTTTACTCAGTACTAAGTTGAAGCACCTTTGTCAGCGATTAGGTATGCTATTAGTCTTTTTAGGTATGACGCTACAAGCTTGGCACACCTGTATTTGGGGAGTTTCTCCCATTCTTCTCTGCAGATCCCTTCAAGCTGTCAGGTTGGATGAGGAGTGTCGCTGCACAGCTAATTTCAGGGCTCTCCAGAGATGTTCGATCGGGTTCAAGTCCGGGCTCTGGCTGGGCCACTCAAGGACATTCAGAGACTTGTCCTGAAGCTACTCCTGTTTTTTCTTGGCTGTGTGCTTAGGGTTGTTGTTCTACTCACTCTAGGCTGAGGTCCAGAGCAGTCTGGAGCAGGTTTTCATCAAGGATCTCTCTGTACTTTGCTCTGCTCATCTTTCCCTCAGTCCTGACTAGTCTCCCAGTCCCTGTCGCTGAAAAACATCCCCACAGCATGATGCTGCCACCACCATGCTTCACCGTAGGGATGGTGCTAGGTTTCCTCCACACTTGGCATTCAGGCCAATATTGGTTTCATCAGACCAGAGAATGTTGTTTCTCATGGTCAGAGAGTCCTTTAGGTACCTTTAAGTGAGCTGTCATGTGTCTTTTACTGAGGAATGGCTTTGTCTGGCCACTCTACCATAAAGGCTTGATTGGTGGAGTGCTGCAGAGATGGCTGTCCTTCTGGGAAGGTTCTCCCATCTACACAGAGGAGCTCTGTCAGTGATCATCGGGTTCTTGGTCACCTCCCTGACCAAGGCCCATCTCCGGCAATTGCTCAGTTTGGCCGGGCGGCCAGCTCTAGAAAGAGTCTTTGTCGTTCCAAATTTCTTCCATTGAAGAATGATGGAGGCCACTGTGTTCTTGGGGACCTTCAATGCTGCTGTAATGTTTTGTTACCCTTCCCCAGATCTGTGCCTCGACACAATCCTGTCTCTGAGCTCTACAGATAATTACTTCTACCTCATGGCTTGGTCTTTGCTCTGACATTCACTGTCACTGTCTCATAGCAATGGGTCTGAATACTTATGTAAATAAGCTATTTCTGTTTTTTATTTTTAATAATTTGCACAAATTTTTTAAAACCCGTTTTCGCTTTGTCAAATATTTAATACATTTTAGAATAAGTCAAGGTGTCTGAATACTTTCCGCATGAACTCTCTCTGTGTGCAATAATGGTGTGTAACATGATTTTTGAATGACTACCCCATCTCTGTACCCCACGCATACAATTATCTGTAAGTTCTCTCAGTCGAGCAGTGAATTTCAAGCACAGATTCAACTACAAAGACCAGGGATGTTTTGTCAATGCCTTGTGAAGAAGGGCACCTATTGGTAGATGGGTAAATATCCCTTTGAGCATGGTGAAATTATTAATGACACTTTGGATGGTGTATCAATACACTCAGTCACTACAACGATACAGGTGTCCTTCCTAACTCAATTGACGGAGAGGAAGGAAACCACTCAGGGATTTCACCATGGTGATTTTAAACCAGTTACAGAGTTAAATGGCTGTGATAGGAGAACTGAGGATGGCTCAAAAAGATTGTAGTTACTCCACAATACTAAGCTAATTGACAGAGTGAAAAGAAGGAAGCGTGTACTGAATAAAACATCTTCCAAAACATGCATCCTGTTTGCAATAAGGCACTAAAGTAATACTGCAAAAAATGTGGCAAATCCAATACAACACATCACCGAGTTCCACTCTCCATATTTTCAAGCATGGTGGTGGCTGCATCATGTTATGGGTATGCTTGTCATCCGCAAGGACTAGGGAGTTGTTTTAGGATTAAAATAAAAAGTCCCAGAGGTAAACCTGGTCTGCTTCCAACACATTGTGAGACAAATCCACCTTTCAGCAGGTCAATAACCTAATACGCCAGGCCAAACTGGAGTTACTTGCCAAGACATTGAATGTTTCTGAGGGGCTTAGTTACAGTTTACTTAAATCGACTTGAAAATATATGGCAAGACTTGAAAATAGCTGTCTAGCAATGATCAACAACCAACATGACAGAGCTCGAAGAATTCTAAAAAGCATAATGAGCAGATATTGTACAATCCAGGCGTGGAAAGCTCTTAGAGACTTACCCAGAAAGACTCACAGCTGTAATTGCTGCCAAAGGTGATTCTAATATGTATTGACTCAGGTGGTTGAATACTTATGTAATAAAAAATATATTTGTGTTTTGTCCATTTAATTAAAAAAAGAATGTACATTCTTCAACTCTGAAAATAGTATTTTGTGTAGATCGTTGTCACAACATGACAATTAAATACATTTTAATCTTACTTTGTCACACAACAAAATTTGAAAAAAGTCAAGGGGAGTGAACACTTTCTGAAGACACTGCAATAGACTTGGCCTGATTTTCAAGAGTTTTTGGTTTGGCACGTAATGGTTGACAAGTTACCTCCTTTTAGATGTAGGTGAGTTTGACTTTACCAGTCGTTGTTATAGCACAGAGAGTAACAGGATACATAAACTGCCAATTGATTTCCCCAGGTTGTTGACCCTGACATGCCTCAGGAAGGGCTTCTTCACAACGGCATCCCCATCCCCGTGCCTCCTGGGGACGTGCTCAAACTGGGGGAGCGGAGGCAGAACGCGACAGGGGAGAGGCACTACCTCGTGCTGTTCTTCGACACCAAAAGGACCTGGTAAGAAAGTAAAGATGAGTCTTCTGCTGAATGAAAATTCACATAGTTGCTGGATAGTTGATGTGTGTGTCTATTGATTCCCTGCTATTGTGTCCAAAAAAAACATTCCTTACCCTAGGACACTTTAACGGGTGACTATCCAGGAAAATAGAGCTGGTCTGAAGAGGTTTCCCTCCTATTGTATTTGTCGTTCTGTTGAACCTTCTTGCTGCGTTTCAGGCAATGGCTGCCACGGGACAAGTTGCTGCCAATGGGGATGGATGACACAGTGGACAAACTGCGGCTGATGGAGGGCAAGAAGCCCAGCGTCCGCAAGTCTGTACACACGGCATACGACCGTGCCATGATACACCTGAACCACGTTATGAACCACGCCAAGGGGAACCTCAGTTTCAACCCCTCCAATTTCATATGAAGGATTTTTATCAGTGTGCAAATCCACCGCAATCTGTCTGGTTAGGAGGGATCAAACTAATAACAAAGAGCTTGAGTGAGAGAAGAACGACCTTATTTTCATTAATTCACCAGAAGGTGGACATGGAATTTGAGTGGTTTGATATACTTAAGTGAGTGATGGTCTGGTTGACTCTCATCTCTTCAGGTGAACATTATCATTTTGGAATTTGGGGGAAATGTGAGAGGAGTTCCTAAAAGACATGATAAAATGTGATTATTCATTGTGATTTAGATTTGAATGACTTTTACACAACCACTCCGTTGCAATGAGTCTAGTAATATTATGGTTGTTTTAGGCCAAGTGAATCAAGACATCAAGTAAATACATTGTATTTATTTTATCCTCAAAAGGGATTTGCCAGATTCAAAGCATATTCAGATTGTATTTGTCATTGAAATACCATGCTTCTTAAACATATTTTTACACATTGTGAAGCAATTTCTTTGTTAATTTTTTTTATTTATATGAAATGAAAATGGTGTGCTTGTTGCAGCTATTTGATGGAACATGAGGACTTTTGAATGTCTAGTCAGGACAATGGATATGATGCTGTTTCTCACCGGTCATGTCAGCGGTCACTGCAACCACTTTTTTTTAACAAGGTCAATAATATTCTTTGCAAACCCTCCAATGACTTGAAAAGCACAATCTGTTAGTTAGAAAAGGTTTATAGAATATATGAGCTGTGAAGACATAGGTATAAAAAAAAATGTGATATAACTCTTATGTGCATGTGTAGAAGCATATGCACATCATTTTGTATATATGTAAATGTCTGTGTTTATAATACACAAAGTAATTTAAGGAATGCAAAAAAATCTAAATAGATTTTAATTTACATCGTGTGACAATTTGAAAGTGTTATTTAAAAATAAATATGGAAAAAGATTTATGTATGAAGCTCTGTAGCTATTTGTATCAGTGACAATACTTATTGAGATATCGGATAATGTGCTGTTGGCACAAGACCCTGTAGTTGTGTCGGCATAAAAGTGCACCAGCCTCCTAGACCGTTTGAGGTGGCAGAGGACTTCTGGATCTTGTCATTTGAATTGTACAACAAGATCTACAATCTGTCTGAAACAATATTTTCTCGCAAGAAATAAATTGTTTTAAATGGTTGTTTGTTCTCAGTCTCATGAAAGAATGACAAGGTGGTTTGTGCAACCTGGGATTTATTTAGGAACCAACTGAACATGAATACTCTAGATAAGATGTTCCTAACAGCCAAACCAGATAAGCCTGAACAGCCACCACTCAGGACATGACGCATTGTTGATCCTGGTATCCAACAAGAATTTGCATGAAGTGTCTGAATAAAGAATCCCACAAATTAGAACTCTAATGTGGGATTTTCTGAGTGTGCTGGACAAAGCATTTAACCGTCAAGTACTTAAAAGTATATGAAGATTACTAGAGTAGACTGTGGGTGAAAAATTTGGTTCCCAGCAATAAAGGATAGAATGGCAATGTAACTGAATATTTACATTACCAGAGCATAATTAACTGAGTTAACACTATTTACAAACTAAACTGCAAAGATGATAACATGCAAGTCAAACAATTGTTTAGCAATTGTATCAACTGAGAACAACATGTAGAAGTCATGTCATATCAAATATCCACATAACAAGTGGTAATCCTTCCAATTTTCATGATGACATTTCAAAATTCAGACAATCATTTCCTGTTCATCCCACCAATAACCACACTTAGGATTTAGTTTATGTGTCAGCCTGTCAACATCTAAAGGTTTCTAGCAATAATTATGAAGGCAGTTGAAAACAAATTCAAGAGTAGTTCTATAATGTAGGTAGTCCCAATTCATTTGTCATGTGCTACAGTGTCAATGACCATGAAAGCTTGAATTGAAATAGTTATATGTAACAAGTATTTGATATGAGGCATTCGAGAAGTTCTCACCTTTGTTACAATAGAATAAAACAATATAAAAACTCAATATCATTGAAAATTTTCTTCAATGTTCCACCACTAGCCAATTTAAAAATGTTTGCTTTCACTTTACAGATTCCCTGAACATCAACTTGTTCGACTGTAATCTAAAGCGTTAATGCAGTTCCTGTACATGCTTTCTCATAAAGGTACAGAAGAGTCTGAAAGTGTCAAAAAGGCAAGTCCTCCTTAAATAGTCCAGTGGTCAAAGTTCAATGAAGTACCCAAAGATGTAGGATGTGGTAGAGCCAGTGTACAAACTACGTGTTGACAGAGTGCAAGAGCCGGAGCTAAGCACAGAGATAGAGCAGCTCTATAGTAGAGACATTAAGCCATTATCTGTTGAATCCTGCTGGTCAGACCTTCGGGAGCTTTTGCTGGGGTTGGGCGTGGTTGAATACTTGGGTGGGTATCGGATAAAGAGACGGTCCTCCTCCTTCTTGATCCACCGTAGAAGCTTGGTTATGGCGTTAATGGCACAAGCCTTAGTCACCAAGGGGCTGAAGCAGGTGTACAATTCAAATTTACTTGTGACCTATAGAGGAAAGGACAAAGATGCAATGAGCTGACTTAGCAGATCCATTTCAACAGTTTCAAATACTTTGTAAATTACCGTTATGTTCCATTGAGCTGAAAAGTACGCAGCATGAATGCTAGCAACAATCCAAAATAGCTCACTTCATATCTACACCGGAATGCAGGTCATTGAGACCAAGACTCCAGACTAAATCAGCCTCCAGTACAGAGAGCTTCTTGGAGCTGCCCATAGTAACACTTCCACGTGTAAAGCCTTGTGGGAGTGACATACCCAGGCCAGCAGCGTTTCCCTCTCTGCCACGTGGTAGATGAGCTTGAGGGCCCGGGAGGAGCTGTGGATGCGGCCGTGCATGTAACGGTACAGGTCTAGCAGCCTCATCCTCTCCTCCTCCGTGCTGTAAGGAGCCTCCATCTCTGGGCTGAAATCAACAGCACATCAAATGTAAAATGTAAAAAATATTTTAAAAAGACAGCAAGATCTCAGACATTATGCAGTGCATTTGGAAAGTATTCAGTCCCCTTGGATTTTTCCACATTTTGTTACGTTAAATTCAATTGATTGGCCATGATTTGGAAAGGCACACACCTGTCTAGATAAGGACCCACAGTTGACAGTACATGTCAGAGCAAAAACCAAGCCATGAGGTCGAAGGAATTGTCCGTAGAGCTCCGAGGCAGGATTGTGTCGAGGCACAGATCTGGGGAAGGGTACCAACAACTTTCTGCAGCATTGAAGGTCCACAAGAACACAGTGGCCTCCATCATTCTTACATGGAAGACGTTTGGAACCACCAAGGCTCTTCCTAGAGCTGGCCGCCTAGCTGAACTGAGCAATCAGGGGAGAAGGGTCTTGGTCAGGGAGGTGACCAAGAACCCGATGGTCACTCTGACAAAGCTTTAGAGTTCTGCTGTGGAGATGGGAGAACTTTCTAGAAAGACAACCATCTCTGCAGCACTGCACCATTCTGGCCTTTATGGTAGAGTGGCCAGACTGAAGCCATTCCTCAGTAAAAGGCACAACAGCCCGCTTGGAGTTTACCAAAAGGCACCTAAATACTCTCAGACCATGATAAACAAGATTCTCTGGTCTGATAAAACCAAGATTGAACTCTTTGGCCTGAATGCCAAGCATCACGTCTGGAGGAAACCTGGCACCATCCCTACGGTGAAGCATGGTGGTGGCAGCATCATGCTGTGGGGATGTTTTTCAGCGGCAGGGACTGGGAGACAAGTCCGGATTGAGGGAAAGATAAACGGAGCAAAGTACAGAGAGATCCTTGATGAAAACCTGTTCCAGAGCGCTCAGGACCTCAGACTGAGGTGAAGGTTCACCTTCCAACAGGACAACAACCTGATGCACACAGCCAAGACAACATAGGAGTGTCTCCGGGACAAGTCACTGAATGTCCTTGAGTGGCCCAGCCAGAGCCCAGACTTGAACCTGATCGAACATCTCTGGAGTGACCTGAATATAGCTGTGCAGCAACGCTCCCCATTCAACCCGACAGGGCTTGAGAGGATCTGCAGAGAATGGGAGAAACTCCCCAAATACAGCTGTGACAAGCTTGTAGTGTCATACCCAAGAAGACTCGTGGCTGTAATCACTGCCAAAGGTGCTTCAACAAAGTACTGAGTAAAGGGCCTGAATACTTATGTAAGTGTGACATTTCAGTTTTTTTAATAAATTAACAAACATTTCTAAAATCATGTTTTTGCTTTGTCATTATTGGCTATTGTGTGTAAAACAATTGAATCCATAATGTGGAAAAAGTCAAGGGGTCTGAATACTTTTCCGAATGAACTGTACATGAAAATGGAATTGCCAAACAGTGTTCAGCAAAATATACATGTTTGCTTCCCCAACTTTGATCAAGCTCTAATGTAAGTTAGACAGGCTAACATTTCGGTCTAACGCAGCATTGCATGGGGAATATTCATTTCCCCAGTTGTAGAAGATTTTGCAAGGTTGTGTTCACTGGTACAACTTGTCTAATAAGAAACCCAAAGCTACCAATCAAGATAAATAGGTCACTTGGCATGCTTTTTCTTACAGTGAGAATTATACAATCTTGTTGGTATCATTATAGATATCATGCACTTTCAATGTCTATGATTCTTTAATATTACTATGGTAAAATGCAACAGGCCTACTGGAGGATGCATATGATCTGACCTGAGGCACATTCCTTTTTTGAGTAA
Organism: Salvelinus alpinus; assembly: GCF_045679555.1. NCBI lineage: Eukaryota > Metazoa > Chordata > Actinopteri > Salmoniformes > Salmonidae > Salvelinus > Salvelinus alpinus. Next base: position 11,012,933 of record NC_092097.1, on the reverse strand, counting down.
TTATGTTTGTAGGCTAATCTGTCTGCACATTAAACACACTGCAGAACCAGTATCCAGAGTATATGTAGTCCAAAAAGTACATAAAAAAAAAAGAAGTTACATGAAATAGACCGATGTGAATCATTCACTGGGTAAAGGTTACAAAAGCACAACAGAATAGATAGCACCTACCTGGTGAACTGGGTGAGCTGCTTGTGGTTGTCTGGCACGTCAAAGGGCTTGTACATGAAGTGCCTGAGGTCTGAGACGCCCACCTGGCTCACGCTGTAGGAGTGGGCCTTGGCTATGAGGCTCAGGGAGCTCTGAGCCAGCATAGCCACCTCTATCCTCCTCTTACACTCTGCCACCGCATAAAAGGCCTCCTTATCCGTGGAGAGCAGCAGCAGACACACAGTGCATTCTGGGGGGTCCAGGTAGGAGATGTAGGCATAGAAGTAACAGTCAGGGTTAAAGAGAGGCAGGCAGATGGGAGTCCAGATCTCTCCAGCCTGGAAGGCAGAGGAGGCCCCAATGAGGTTGAGCAGGAGGTGGACGTCAGCAGGCTCCAGCCTGGCGTCCTCGATCACCGTCTTCTCCTGGACGATGGTGAGCAGCTGGTTCTTGGCGATGAGGATGGAGAAGACCAGGTTGGGGGTGATGGCCTTCTGCAGGATCTGGCTGAGGGAGTCCCTGAGAGAGGAGACCAATGGCAGGCAGTGCACCGCTGCCAGCAGGAAGCTGGGGTCCGAGTCCACCAGGTTGAGGAGGCCGTCTAGGATCTTCTCGGAGCCGGCCAGTAGTCGCCGCAGGTCATAGTTCTTCTTGTGTTGGAAGATGCGAGCGATGCTGGCCTGGGTGAGCATGCTGATGATCTGGTAGTAGACGTAAAGGAGCTCACCACGCAGCTGCTTCTCTGACTGGCGGCTGCTTGACACAGACACCAGCACCAGAGGACCCTTCTGCATGAACACCACTGTGTGCCCATCTGAGGGGGGGGGGGTAGAGAGTACAGACATGGGGGGAAAAAAGGATGTAAAGCTGTACAGGGGGAGCAAATAATGATGAATAAACACCTATAGTGAACAATTCATTACACTTTCAGTAACAGTTATTGTCACAGTCATGAACGTAAGGAAATTCTAGAAATTCTCACCTGAGTAGACCGAGCGGATCATGTTGTCACTACTCTGGACAAAGGACACTAGTGCCATCATGACTCCCATGGTGGACGACAGGGCCTCTTCACTGCCGTAGCGGGAGTATATGGGCTTCCCTGCTTCACTCAGGACAAACACATGCTTCCTGTGCTGCCTCCAGCTCTCCGCCGTCACGTCCTCGTCACGGTGGGATGGGGGTGCCTCTGGGGCATTAGTCTCTGACAGTGGAGAGGAACGCCTCTTCACTCCCAGACCTTGCTCCTCCAATTTACCCCTGGCCAAAATAGTGACCATAAACTCCCCTGAGTCATCCTGCCCATTCTCAGCTGAAACCTCCTCTGGGACAGTCTCTGGTTGACCACCTGAACAGTTCTGATATTCTATCTTACTGCACGCATTAGTCTCTTCCTCTTTTACCAGAACAGGAGCCGGTTCTACATCCTGGTCAGGAGCTGCTTGTAGTCCCTTCTCTCCCATAGAATCTGATGTAGGTGGATATGTAGGCTCCTCTAAAGTCACATTGGTGTTTTTGTCTCCTCCCACTGTTCCAGCAGGCTCAGGAACTGTGTGTTTGTCAGAGAGCATCGCCGGAGTGTGATAAGAACCTGAAAAATCAGACAATACTCCGTAAAATAATCACAAACGCTGCAGATCTCCCTACTTTCTGTGTGGAAGCATTTCAAGATCAGCTACATTGCCATTAAACCTCAAGTCAATCTCCGCAGCCCAGTGGGAAATCTAATTAGCATAATACAACAATCCCCATAAAAATAGTATGTTGAAGCTAGAGATATTTGTTTTTTTGTATGGGCTGCGTCTCAATCCCCCACATCCGGCGATATAGCCATTCCGCATCTGCAGTGAAAAGTGTCTGTCAGATATAGCACAGACACTTCAAAACAAACTTCCTTCTGTTTTTCCATGTATGAATCTGTAATTCAATGCATTTCTATGGGGTAATAGCAGAAGGCCAAATTCAATATTTCACCTAAAGAGGTCCTAAATTTCCAACTGAAATATCTAAATGATCTTGGGATGACCATCTTAAAAACAATTCCATATGTTAGTTTAGTAGACTCTAGAGGGTTAATGATGAGCTAACTTTCATTCTAGATTAGATGTCACATGACATAAGGCATTTCATTACCAGTTGACAGGATGCAGTCAGCAGAGGGTGGACCACAACTTGTTATCTCCTCTGTCTCTCCTTTTTCTTGACTGTCATCTCTCTCCATGTTGACATCACAGACACTGTAAATCACAGACAATCAAGCATTCATTGGCATACTAGTCATTCATTTGATATTCAGTTAACAGTCCCTGTCATCCTACAACTGCACAGCACTTGGGATCGAGCTACGCAGCTGGCCACAAACTGGTAATGCAAGTAGCTAACGCCTAGATGACGAGCCAGGTTAAAATGGGTCAGCAGATATGTGGCTTTAGCTTCCGTAGCAAGCGCTCAATGGCATCTTGATAAGATTGAAGCCAATGCAGGAAGAACATAGCTAAGTAGCCGTATGTTACTCGCAACGTTAGCCTTATCTACTTTTAACGCTTTAAAACTTCAACTTGAGTCGTTCATTTCTTAAAACAGCTAAAGCCACAGACAGGGGGAAGCAAATTCGCATCCAAACCAGGGCATCTTAATGTTAAGTTCATAATTTGGAACTAATATATATATATATATATTTAGCCGTAAGATGCTTTTGGGAAACCGGGCCCTGAACACATCATCATCATCATTGCAATGCCAACGTTAGGTCTAAATGAAAACGCCTTGTATTCTAACGTCATCATAGCCAACTACGGTAAGGTTTAGATGAAAACACATCTTATTCTAGCTAATTCGATTAATTTACCTACCTAGCTAGCAAATAAGATAGTTAGCTAGATTTGATTTATTTAGCTTTTCTTCCTGCATGTTTTTATTGCAGGCTACCCCTCACTACACACACGAGCCAGCAAAATACATTCCAGTGCCCCCCCTAAAACCACAGTTTTGACGCACACTGACATAACTTGAAATATTGTACAAAAAACAAAGCTCACCTACGTTTTGATATTCCGTTGTTAAATCGTGTATAACGTGAATTTAGGCCATATAACTGGTAGGCAAATTCCCGAAAAACAATTTTTACACTGACAACAGCACATCCGGAATCCCAATAGTGACAGCAGATAGGATTCGTTGGCCAATGGTAATTTAGATGGAGCAAGTAATAAACCAATGAGAGGAGAAACTCCCCCTCCCCAGTCAGAGTGCGTGCCAGGGCAATGGGCCAGGGTTCCGGTCCAGAAGCACGGTTTCGACTGCTCCTATAGTTCTGCTAGAGTACTGCAGTTTAACCAAAGCTTTTTATAACTAACGTTATAAAACTGACTCTCTTGCACAGACTCTCACTGGACTCAAACTACAAACTCACACATACTACACAGACACTCCAACACGCATATTGACGCCACAAACACACATGCGTTCACATACGCTGCTGCTACTCTCTTTTTATTATCTATGCATAGTTCCTTTATCCCTACCTACATGTACATATTACCTCGACTAACCCGTACCCCTCCCTGCACATTGACTCGGTACCGGTACCCCTTGTATATAGCCTCATCATTGTTATTTTATTGTGTTACTCGTTTTCTTTTAGTTTATTTTGCAAATGTTTCTTAGTTTCTTTTTTAAAACTGGATTGTTGGTTAAGGGCTCGTACGTGAGCATTTCACGGTAAGGTTTATTCGGGGCATGTGACTAATGTTTTTGAAGAAAATGAAAACGTGTCAATTTGTCACTTTCACGAGTTTGGAGTAAAAACGTGTTCAACTACTTATGACATTGGCTCAATCTAGGTTGTGCCTTTTAGATTTTGAAAAAATTAACAACTAAGAAAGACTTCTCTCATTGGACTTGTTCGACATTGCAGGCGACTGCCGACTGACTGATCTACAAATCACCTTGCGTCATGAATAAATACTGATTATTAGTTGTAGATCAGTCAGTCAGTCACAATTTACCCATGATACATGTAGTGATGGGAAAGTCAGCTCTTTTAACTGACTGATCTTTTCGACTCATTCAGTCAAAATAATTAATCTTTCGACTCATTTTGTTCATTTGAGTCAGTAATGCCCACAGCATGCAGGAGCCCTTACTGGTGGACAATGAACTGAAAACTCGAAAGAGTCATGATTATACAAGCCTCTCGTTCACATCTCATTCACCATAGCGGGCAAGCAGGACCCTATTCCGGCGAGCTGAAAACTCAAAAGAGTCACGATTCTACAAGCCGGTCGTTCACCATAGGGGACTTATTGGAGATGTAATTTGTGGCTGATACTTTAAACAATGTACATTTATTGATTGTTAGGCAAACAAAGAAAAAAAAATTATACACTGGTTGTGCCGCAACCGGACTTGATTGTGAACGACTCTTGACGCAATGCATTGCTTGAATGCCAAACGATTCGAAGTTCGGGCTGTTTTGCTGTTACAAAGCTATGTCCATCGATAACATTCAATAATCAATTATTTGCATTCATTCTTGCACCATGTGATCAATTATCTGTTCTAAACATGTATTTTTATTCTCTATGCTCATGATCTATTTCTGTGCGCGAAAATGACAGACAGTTGCTGGTCGGAGCAAGTCTCTGGAGCCGCTGAGCCGGAGGGGCGTGTATTAATCCTGCTGTATGATTCATTGTGGCCAGCACTAGCGTGGCTAAAATGACTAAAATGAACGAATTATGACTCGAGTTAGTAAAAAGAGTAGTTCAAAAACAACGAATCATTCGCAAACTCCACATCACTAGGTACATCATGGTTTTGATGCTCTGGCTCTAGTCTCGCGACCCACCTAGTCTTCTCAACCCACCTAGTCTGCTTCATCTGTTTCCCAAGCGTTCCCGGAAGTCTCGCGATGTTGCGTCTCTGGGTTTAGAATCTCTGAAATAAGTAGCTAACACTAAAAGCAAATATTTACATCTGTGTATATTTTTTTGACGAATTGTAACAGTCAGCCATAACGTTAGCTGGTTTAGGTAAGGCATGTTTTTTGACAAATCATACACGTTGGCTGGCGTTTTATAAAATGGAAGAGCCGTGGGATTTCGAGTTTTTATCCCGTATTGTGGACGGGTTTGTGTCGTTTCTTTCCGAATTTGTGGATGACTGGTTGGCTAATGATATGAGAGTGTCAATATTCAAGATCTTGTTTAGCTGGCTTGTTGTCAGTCTCATAGCCATCCACTTCGCTTGGAGAGTTTACGGAAACACTGTGAACGATATGTATTACCGACAAGGTGAGCGCTACAGGAAACTAGCTAACATTCATCATATAATGTTTGCCACCATGACGTTTAGGTCTATGCTAGCTAGCTACAAGTAGCTACACTTTGAAACAGTGGTGATTATGTGAACGCTTCCATACAGCCGTTACACAGTATGTAGTGGAAAGCATATAGCACAGAAGATGTTCGTCCAACCGATACTTCCAATTATTGATTTGAGTCCATGTGCCATACCACAACAATTGGGTAATCGGGCTCATTTGGGCCGACAATGTTTTTAAAGGTTGTCCCTAGAGTTCAGGGTTGCCAGGTCCGGCAAAAAAAGGTCTTGAATAAATGACTACCGTACTCTAAACCCGACCACAAGGCCTGAAACTGCAGCAATAGCGGAGTTGCCACATTTAGCCAATTAACACTTTCCATAACCTTGACGGAATTACGAAGGAATCTTGATTGAACTTTTAACGACCTTAGAAGCAAAAGTTTTTCCATTAAAATAAGAATTATTGCGAGCTAATGTGACTAATAAATACACTTAAAAAAATGAATGTTAGGCTATTTTCTGGCAATTGTGTCAGATGTTAAGACTACAAACCGTTAGGAATGGCTTATTGGAATATTGACCTGTCATAGGCTAGGGCCACTGACTAAAATCTGGGTTTATGATTGTAATTCCATTTTGCCATGGTTTGGTTAGCCAGATGCAGGTAGCCTACAGCCCCTAATAGCCTACACAGTAGATTTAGCAGCTTGCTTAGTTCAAATTGGCATTCAACATGAATAGCAAGGCGATCTGGTGGTAAGAAGTGCTTCCGTTGCCCAATAGGCTACAGAGGATGGGGTCACAATCACTGAATCAAATATTAATAATATGGATATGAACTGCAGCTAGCAGTATTCATAAATTATTTTTCACAAAAACAAATCCTCCAGAATATATATTTGGTTTACTTCTACTTTCCATTATCATTTAACTGATGACAAGATTTGATTATAATTTTTTTAGCTGACATATGATGGGGATTCCTGGGTTGCAGGTTTGCCTGGGCTGGGGTCACTGGGCAAGAAAAGTTGACTGATAGGGGTTGAAGCCACTGTTCCTCCATCTTGGCACTCCCCCACCCCACAGTGGTGTAATGCAGTGGTTCCCAACCTTTTTCGGTTACACTACCACCAACTGAATTTTGTCTAACCGGAGTACCCCTGAAGTACCCCCCCATGTGCATTTTACCAGTAGGCATATGGTCTCATGAGTCTTCAAATACATCCAGGGGTCCCAGTAGCCCTGGTTGGGAACCACTGATATAATTTAACAAAGTAAAACATACTTTGAAGTACTAGTTAAGTATTTTTGGGGGTATCCAGAGCTTGATATTAAGGCTTGTCCACTTGCCCAGGGCAGTACAAAAAAAAGTAGGATAAACCGATTTATGTTGTCCAAATGGACAAGTTATTTTTTTTAAATCACGCAAAAAGCACTATCAAACAATTTAGGGTACTCCGATCAGAATTGGATCAGTGTCCTCCGGATGCAATGTGTTTTGCACTGTCCTCATCTTCCCTCTCTCTGCAGAGTGCATGGGAGTATAATTATTGTAGGCCTGCATTGACAGGCACAAGCGGTCTGTCAATCATGCAGTCGGGAGATGCGTTTTTGAGATCACAGCAAGCTTAGCCGCATTTTGTTCATATTCCTTGATAGTGAGTTATTTGCCCAGTTATAGCAAATTTCTGGTCAGCAATGAAAATCCTGGAAAAGTCATGGTGTGTGCATCACCTGAGTGTGTGCCAGAGGAGCGAGAGACATTGCGCAACAGGTAAATTATATACAGACTAACTAGATAACAAGCCAAACTACACAATATGTTCAAATTGGCTAGGTAACTATTTAGCAATTAGCATGTATTAATGTCACTGTTATGTCCGATGTCCTAAAACTACTTTTCATCCGGCACTTTTGTATAACCGCAAATTGCCGACATGCAGTTGAAACAGGGTGCGAAGTTGATGAAACCAATGCTGCATACTCAGGTTGTAAAACCGTTAATCAAGCGCTCAAAATTGGCTAGTATTCTCCTCTTTTCAATACAGGCCATGTAATTCTGACAAAGTACGAAAATATTCTTAGAATAGCCTAATTGACAAGTAACTCCTATGCTGTGAAGATCTACCCTGTACACTGAATATTTTAGCCGTACAAATAGATAAACATCTTAGTTAGCTACCTCGACCACCTTAGACATTTGATCTCAGGTTAATTGAATGAGGACATTATTTTACAAAAAAGTATTTGGTTGTAATTGTAATGTTGCAGGGTGGCCAACCCTCCCCCAGGAGAGCTACTGGGTGTGCAGGCTTTTGCTCCAGCTCTGCTCGAACACACCACATCGTAAAAAATCAGCTGCTCAACAGGACCTTGATAAGTTGACTCTGGTGTGTTTGTGCAGGGTTGGCTCAAAATCCTGCACACCCAGTAGCTCTCCAGATGGAGGGTTGATGGACATGTTTTATACAGTAGCCTATCAGTGCAGTATTTTACTTTGGGGGGGGGGGGGGGAGTTTTAGTGCCTTGCTCAAGGCCACAACGGCAGTAGATATATAATACATGGGATCAGAGACCAGCAGCCTTCCATTGTCAATACCAGTGATAATTATGAATGTTATTTTGTGAAGTGGTTCCTTGCATTATACAACACAATTTATGAATTTATTTGTTACAGACCATTTTTGGGGGGTGGGACAAGTGACTTGAGTCAAGTAAAAAAGCTGTTGTACTTTTCCGGAGGACAAGTGGCTAAAAAGTTAATGTCAAGCCATGGTATCTGTACTTTACTTGACTATTTATATTTTTGACAACATTAACTTTTATAGCACTACTTTCCTAAAGAAAATATGTACTTTTTGCTCCCATACATTTTCCCTGACACCCAAAAGTACTCAATACATTTTGAATGCTTAGCAGGGCAGGAAATTCACACTTATCAAGAGAGCACGTGGCCATCCCTACTACCTCTGATCTGGCGGACTCACTAAACACAAATGCTTTGTTTGTAAATGATGCCTGAGTGTTGAAGTGTGCCCCTGGCTATCTGTAAAAAATAATTGTGGCGTCCAGTTTGCTTAATATAAGGAAGTTGAAAGGATTTATAGTGTTTTGATACTGAAGTATATTTAAAACCAGATACTTTCAGACTTTTACTCAAGTATTTTACTGAGTGACTTTTACTTGAGTCATTTTCTAACACAATTGGCTACTTTTTCCACCACTGCCAGTGTAAAACATATATTTTGGTAGCTTTAAAATGCATTTATTAATGTCAACATTTGTTTTTAATATGTTTATTCTATTACAGACACTAATGTATACTTTTAAATTATATTATGTGAGCTAAAAAAACAACAACATTTTCCTTAGAATAATTTTGAGATTACTAATGTCCCCACTACAACAAAAAGTACTTATATACATGTCATTTTGTTCTTGAACTACTGTAGAATTCCATTGATTTCTATTGAGGACTGCTCAGGAGTGCCAATATGGCTGACCGGTGGCTTCAAAGCCTCGGAATGGCCAAAGCATACAGTAGCATCAGCAATCCAGGGTTTATATACATCATTGGATGACACTCACCTGTCTTGATCAATGATAAGATTTGAAATAGACAAGATCGCGGCGTACACATTGTTGGATTACTTCATGTAGCAAATAATATATATTTTTTGAATAACTGACCATTTTCGAATTCAAACGAACCACTTGCAACAGAAACATGGAAGTTTAGAAGACATGCATTGTCTTCCAAGTCGGGAATTGAGGAAGTATCAGCAAGTACAGTATGGTCAAAGTTCCTGTGCTATGCTTTACACTGGGAAAATTTGTTTTGCATGGCCCAGTGCCCCGGGTGGGCAGTTTGCTCATTTTAGACCAATCCATTGGTCCCGAAGTGAAATCTCCACCCACTCGGGGCACTGGGCCATGCAAAACGAACTTGACCACTACCTACTTTGTAACGGCTGTATGGAAGCAATCAAATACCATGCTGTTTCTAATTGTAACTAGTTCTATGTCTGAAAGGCATACTGCCATGTAGCTTCAACCGCAACTGGATTCTGACAGGACATTGGGCTTGATCTGTATAAACCCAATGTCCCGTCAAATTAGAATCCAGTTGCGGTCGAAGCTAGCTGCTATGAAGTGCTAGCTAACATGTATTGTTGTGCTCTATCATTTTAGGTACTGGTGGACAGAATGGAGGCACACCTGACACTGCACCTCACCGCAGTGGATGGTAGGTGTCCAAGCATCCATGTGTCTCCCTCCAGGTACCCATAATACTGACTTGTTCTCTACAGTCACAATACAGTGTCGTTTTCTCTAGCTATCCACTGGACTCCACACATTTGATTTTTCCCATTATGAATTTAGTTGTTAACGCTAGTTGGTTGCTTCCTACTGTTAAAAGCAGTGTGTGTACCTAAATGAAAAAATAACCTTTACAAATGTAGACAGAGGATAGAGAAAAGCTGCCCCCCTATATCATTTGGGATGCTTTTAAGGCGTACATTAGAGGAATGATAATCTCATACTCTGCAAAAGTGAAATGTAAGTTAGACATTTTTATTAAAGAAAAAGGAAATCACTATTTTTGAAAAAGTCCATAAACATTTTTTATTTACATTTACAAGGTAAGGAAGAACATAACATTTTTGAACTTAAGCAGGAATATGATATTTTACTTTTGAAGAGAGCAAACGACTACAGGCTGAATTCAAATAAAGCATACTACTTAATGGTAAACAAACCTGGTCATTATCTCGCAGCCCTCAAAATGAATACACGCCAATAGTTATAATTTTAAGATAAACATGCGTTAATTAGAAACAACGCAATTAATGACAATTTTAAAAGCTTCTATGAAAATCTATATAAATCAGAAGCAATATTTCACTTAAAAAATTAAAAAAGATTGCAGTTTTGAAACCACAGAAATGTGCAGTATGGTATTTTGGAAGCAGGTTTTGCAGATTCATACTGCATTTAATGTACTCTAACTACAGTTATACTACAGTGTACTGCAGTTATACTGCACTCTGACTGCAATCTTTTTTCTTAAGGGTTAGACTGATCCTACAGCCTTAGACTCAACAACCCTGAATCAATTATCAGCAGACAAAATAAACATTAAAAACAGACTTGATACATATCAATCAAACTGTTTATTAAAAATAGACACACAAGTACAAAATGTTTGGAACAACTTCCATAATATTGCCCTCAGAACAGCCTCCATTCGTCTGGGCATATGGACTACAAGGTGTGAAAAGTGTTCCACAGGGATGCTGGTCCATGTTGACTCAAATGCTGCCCACATTTGTGTAAAGTTGGCTGGATGTCCTTTGGGTGGTGGACCATTCTTGATACACATGGGATACTGTTGAGCGTGAAACCCAGCAGCGCTGCACTTCTTGACACACACAAACCGGTGCGCCTGGCACCTACTACCATACCCCGTTCATAGGCACTTCAATATTTTGTCTTGCCCATTCACCCTCTGAATGGCACACAATACAATCCATGTTTCAATTGTCTAAAAATCATTCTTTAACCTGTCTCCTCCCCTTCGTCGACATTGATTTCAAAGGGATTTAAAAGGTGACATCAATAAGGGATCATAGCGTTCCCCTAGATTCACCTGGTCAGTCTGTCATGGAAAGAGCAGGTGTTCCTAATGTTTTGTACACTCAGTGTACAAGAACTTTTCAGTTTAATGCATTGTGCAAAAAAACAAGATATAGATTTGATGCAGAAAAAGGCTTGTGACTGTTTCAAATGGCCTTTTCTATTAAAAACTTTGGAAGTTGTCAACTTTCCAGCTGAAATAATGAATTTAATACAAATATTATTAAATATTTTAAAGCTAAAATATACACAATACATTATCTGATTTTAAATTGCTTTAGAAAGGGGCACAAGACAGGGATGTCCTCTCTCTCCCCTTCTGTTTGCACTGGCAATTGAACCTCTTGCAGAAAGAATTAGACAGGACCGAAACATAACAGCTATCATTATTGATAAACATGAATGTATGTATGTATGTATGTATATATATACACACTTATTTGCAGATTATCTCCTGATATTCCTGACTAATATTAAACTCTGTGCCCCCCCTTGCAAAAAAATATTTTCAGAACTCTAAAATATCATTTACATGGGCAAAAAATGAAATCATGGCAATAGGAAAAATAATAACTCATGATCTACAGTAATCCTTTAAGTGGAGCACAAAAAATATGAATTACTTAGGATGCTTAATAAGTGACAACAAACCACAAATATATAAAGATAACTTTATCCCATCACTCAGAAATATCAAAGCAGATCTAATTAAATGGAAGAATCTTCCCATAAATCTTACAGGTAGAATAAACCTCTTCAGAATGGCATGGCTCCTGAAGTTTTTATACTTATTCTCAGTAATACCAATTATCCCACTGAAGACATTCTTTAAAAAGGTATACTTGGTCATAAGACTTTTATATGGGTAAATAACACTCCTAGAACAAAAAGGAAAGTTTTACATCTTCCTAAGTCTGAGGGTGGTTTTAACCTTCCAGACTTGGAATTGTATCAACTCACCACCCAGGGCTTTTTTACTTGCGACATACAGTTAAAAATGCACTAAAGAGGAACAATGGGTACATATTGAAGATGCGCATGCTCATTCCAATAATCTTTTCACGTGTCTATTTTCAAAGGATAAAGCAAAGAATATAAACAAATTCATAGTTAAGAACACTATAACAATATGGTAGAAAATGTCAACATATTCTACAAGAACCAGTATCACTCCCTAAAAATGCATCCTTATGGAACAATCCTTGGATAGCTTTTCAGAATTCACTGATAAATTGGTCCACATGAAAAACTAAAGGCATAGAAACCGTAAATGACTTGGTAATAGGAAATACATGTATTTCCATGACTGCATTAAAAAGCAATTTTGGACTGACCAATGACGTTTTTTTTTTCAAATACATGCATTCAATCTTCCTATGTAGAAATTTCGATTCAAAATCTTTTGAACATCAGAGCAATCTTGAGGGAATCCTTTTTGAGTCAGAAAATGATATTCATATGACAAGTAAGATCAACAAAACCTTGGAGAGAGCCTATCCAACTGACTATCTCTTTAAAAAATATATAAACTATTGGAACCAAGACAAAAAACTGATATTGGCATAACTAATGAAATTACAGTTAATGGAAATGTACGCTTAATACAGTATATAAACTAATATATAGAATTTATTACACGGGGCAAAATTCGCAAATTCTACAGCACAAAGGCAGAGTCAAGTCTTAGTGTACAACTAACAATGACTCAATAATCCATGCCTTCTGGGAATGCTGTAAAGTCCAAAAGTTATGGGCGGAGTTAGAAAGTTGGCTGTCAAAGTATTACAATGTAAATGTACTTTTAATCCGTCTGTCTGCATATTTCAAGACATGGCTTATGAGGTTGCATTCCAATGAGTTGGACGATACTTTTCTCGTCAATGATCTTGAAAAAACGTATACTTAAACTGGAAATCAACCAATCCTCTATTGTTAACACAATGGAAAGGTCAATTTCTTTATTATCTAAATGTTGAAAGTGCTTGGGAGATGGAGAGTGGGAAAATGGTGCAGTTTTAGGCCATGAGTGATGGCAGAGAGTGATGGCAGAGAGTGATGTGGGCTCTGGAGATGGGGGTGTGAGAAGGTGGGTCTGGGTGTGGTGATGGTGTGGTGATGTACAGTTGAAGTCGGAAGTTTACATAAACTGAGTTTAAATGTATTTGGCTAAAGTGTTTCACAATTCCTGACATTTAATCATAGTAAATATTCCCTGTCTATGGACAGATAGGATCACCACTTTATTTTAAGAATGTGAAATGTCAGAATAATAGTAGAGATAATTATTTATTTCAGCTTGTATTTCTTTCATCACATTCCCAGTGGGTCAGAAGTTTACATACACTCATTAGTATTTGGTAGCATTGCCTTTAAATGGTTTAACTTGGGTCAAACTTTTCAGGTAGCCTTCCACAAGCTTCTCGCAATAAGTTGAGTGAATTTTGGCCCATTCCTCCTGACAGAGCTGGCGTAACTGAGTCAGGTTTGTAGGCCTCCTTGCTCGCACACGCTTTTTCTTTTCAGTTCTGCCCACAAATTTTCTATGGGATTGAGGTCAGGGCTTTGTACCTTGACTTTGTTGTCCTTAACCTTTCACGGCTACTAACCCCGGATCCGGGAGCACCCCCCACCCCCCACACACTGATTAGCATAGCTAGCATAGCTTCACAAGTAGATAGTAGCATCTAAATATCATTAAATCACAAGTCCAAGACACCAGATGAAAGATACAGATCTTGTGAATAAAGCCACCATTTCAGATTTTTAAAATGTTTTACAGGGAAGACAAAATATGTAAATCTATTAGCTAAACACGTTAGCAAAATACACCACTATTCTAACTCCATCAGTTTCTTACTCCTTCAGGTGCTATCACCAATTCGGCTCAACTAAGATATTGATAGCCAATAACCTATAAAAAAAAACATCAGATGACAGTCTGATAACATATTCATGGTATAGGATAGTTTTTGTTAGAAAAAAGTGCATATTTCAGGTAGAAATCACAGTTTACAATTGCACCGACCATCACAAATCCACTAGAATTACTAGATAGAGCAACGTGTATGACCAATTTACTCATCATAAAACATTTCATAAAAATAGACAAAGCATAGCAATGGAAAGACCCAGTTCTTGTGATTTCAGACCATATTTCAGATTTTCTAAGCGTTTTTCAGCGAAAACACAATAAATCGATAAGTTAGCATACTACATGTGCAAACGTTACCAGAGCATCGATTCCAGCCAAAGAGCGCTATAACGTAATCACCGCCAAAAGATATTAATTTTTTCACTAACCTTCTCAGAATTCTTCCGATGACACTCCTGTAACATCATTTTACAACATACATATACAGTTTGTTCGAAAAGGTGCATATTTAGCCATACAAAACCGTGGTTACACAATAAAAATACTAGGAAATCAAGCCTCAATATGTCTGACGTCATCTATCAGAGTGATCTAGTTTAATTGAAAGCTAATCATATACTTGACTAAAAAATACAGGGTAGACAGGAATCGAAAGACAAATTAGTTCTTAATGCAACCGCTGATTTACATTTTTAAAATTATCCTTACTTTTCAATACAGGGTTCGCCAGGTGAAGCTATACCAAACAAAATGGCGAAATATGCGTTTAAAATATTTCGACAGAACAACAATTTATCATATTAAATATTGCTTACTTTGAGCTGTTCTTCCATCATATTCTTGGGCAATGTATCCTTTCTATGTTATAAACGTCTTTTGGTCGATAGATGTCCTCTGTCCTTCGAAATGTCCACCACCAACGACCGACACCCCGAAACGTTTCCAAAGCTAAAAAGGGCACGACAAAGAAATTCCTCAAAATCGCACTAAACGGATATAAATTGCTATAAAACGGTTCAAATTAACTACATTATGATGTTTTTAACAACTATAACGACTGAAAACATGACCGGAGAAATATTGCTGGTTAGAAAACGATTTGGAACGAGGCAAGTCCGATGGCCTTCACGCTTCAGGCGCACGACGAGAAAGGGCGGTCCCTAAACATTTTGTGGTTTTATAATGGCTGTGAATGTCCCATCGATTTCATTCAAAACGTGATGACGTACAGACACCCAGAGGAAGACGTAGGCAGTGTCGGTTTCTTCATAGCATTCACTGTCGCCTTAAAAACAGACCCCAGATCAGGGGTAAAAATTTCTGAAATCTGAACCCTGTCATGAAAAGTGCTGTAGAAATTGTTCTGTACCACTCAGAGACAAAATTCCAACTTCTATAGAAACTAGAAGGTGTTTTCTATCCAATAATAACAATAATATGCATATTGTACGATCAAGAATTTAGCACGAGGCAGTTTAATTTGGAGACCCAAATATGCTAATGCGGAACAGCACCCCCTATAGTTGCAAGAAGTTAAGCCATTTTGCCACTACTTTGAAGTATGCTTGGCGTCATTGTCCATTTGGAAGACCCATTTGCGACCAAGCTTTAACTTCCTGACTGATGTCTTGAGATGTTGCTTCAATATATCCACATCATTTTGCTCCCTCTTCATGCCATCTATATTGTGAAGTGCACCAGTCCCTCCTGCAGCAAAGCACCCCCACAACATGATGCTGCCACCCCCGTGCTTCATGGTTGGGATGGTGTTCTTCGGCTTGCAAGCCTCCCCCTTTTTCTTCCAAACATAACGATGGTCATTATGGCCAAATAGTTATATTTTTATTTCATCAGACCAGAGGACATTTCTCCAAAAAGTACATTCTTTGTCCCCATGTGCAGTTGCAAGTGGCTTTTTTTATGGCGGTTTTGGAGCAGTGGCTTCTTCCTTGCTGAGCGGCCTTTCAGGTTATGTCGATAAAGGACTTGTTTTACTGTGGATATAGATACTTTGTACCTTTTTCCTCAGGCATCTTCACAAGGTCCTTTGCTGTTGTTCTGGGATTGATTTTCACTTTTCGCACCAAAGTACATTCATGTCTAGGAGACAGAATGTGTCTACTTCCTGAGCGGTATGACGGCTGCGTGGTCCCATGGTGTTTATACTTGCGTACTATTGTTTGTACAGATGAACATGGTACCTTCAGGCATTTGAGAATTGCTCCCAGGGATGAACCAGACTTGTGGAAGTCTACAATTATTTTTCTGAGGTCTTGGCTGATTTATTTTGATTTTCCCATGATGTCAAGCAAAGAGGCACCAAGTTTGAAGGTAGGCCTTGAAATACATCCACAGGTACACCTCCAATTGACTCAAATTATGTCAATTAGCCTATCAGAAGCTTCTAAAGCCATGACATAATTTTCTGGAATTTCCCAAGCTGTTTAAAGTCACAGTCAACTTAGTGTATGTAAACTTCCGACCCACTAGAATTGTGATACAGTGAATTATAAGTGAAATAATCTGTTTGTAAACAATTGTTGGAAAAATTACTTGTGTCATGCACAAAGTAGATGTCCTAACTGACTTGTCAAAACTATAGTTTGTTAACAAGACATTTGTGGATTGTTTGAAAAACGAGTTTTAATGACTCCAACCTAAGTGTATGTAATCGTCCGACTTCAACTGTAGATGTTTGTGAGCTTATATATGTTGTCATTTGTATGTGTGTTTTTCTATTCAAAAATATATTATAATTACAACAAAAAAAGCAGTAGGTGTGACTCCTTTCTTTGTCTGTTACATTGGTGAGTGATTGTGATAATGTTTTCTATCTGTCAGGGTGAGTGCTGCAGGAGACACCATCAAGACACACCGTGAGTGACAGTCGGGACATAACAAGTTGGACTACATTCTACTTGCTCTCTGTCTAATCAGACAGTGTTGCTGAGTGGACACAGACTTGATATGTTGTGCCTTTTCAAATGGGCTGGAGTTCATTGAGGTGGGCCTGCAGACGCTTCCTTACTCTACGCTGAAAAATTATTTTCCCCGGACGGTTGTCATGAAGAGGTAACTGTTATCAGGCTCAGTTTACATCCAGACAGCCACACCATGCGATAAGCTAAGATATTCTCTCATATGCCATATCTTTTTAAATCTCATATTTTAAAATGTAGCTCATGTAAATTTTTACCGACTTTGATTGGTGAGCCATTAAAATATCTATCCAAGTCTATGTCCTCTGATTGGTTGTAGATTGAACTGAAATGTTATTCTAATCTACCGGTAGACAGAATCTGAAAAGACTCGACAACTGCTGTGAGTTGTGACTGCTGTTATGTTCATAACATGTTATTGTATGAATAAGGAGCTGTTTTTATTTCCACTGGAGCAAGGCTACATAGTAGTCCATGAAGAGTGCGCTGGAGCAAGACTACTGTGGAGAAAGTGGTCAGAGATAGAAGCCTTACATCAAATGGCAGCTCAAACTCTGATTTCTTTTTCTTGACAGACTCCTATTATTATACTCGTTGTACACCCCTTCTATGGCTGGAACCTCCATATTGAGAAGGAGCAAATGCATGAGGCCTCTGACTGTCTTCTGATTGCTATAAAAATATAAAACAGTGAAGGCCATTAATGCCTTTTATTGTCTCAGGTGCAGGAAGGTACCTGGAGAAGGCTATTTAATTGTACATTTTGTAATTTATGGTCTTGTGAAATTGACTAGTAGATTTTAAATAATTTTAAAAAATTCACATTTAGTTTTTAAAAAATCATTCTCTAATACGATGTCCAGCACACAACCCACAATTGCTCTGTACAAGAACACTCTCCACAAATAACCAAAAGGTAAATAATTTACGCTATTCATTATTCATTATAGACATAACTGACTGCAACTTTTTAAATTAAACGTGGACTTCCTGAAGGGCTTGCTGGAAAGGGGTATAATTGGCAAGGTCAACTTCGAAAAGCTGAGCTCTGAATATATTTGTCTACTCTGTATGGATTCATACTGAAATGTGTGCTTAGCTGCTTTCAGGCCCTCGTCTTCATCAACAACCAGACACGACTATGGGGATTGGTGGGATCAGCAGGATGTGCACATCCATCACATTGGTACCCATTAACCCTGGTAGGAGCAGTCACTGCCCACCAGACAGGTGTGAAAAGGTGAAGGAATCATTGTTAATGAGGATGCCTTCAGTGTCCAGCCCCTGTGCTCGTGCTTCTTCTCCAAGCCCTGCGTCTATGACCGCCCCTGCTGCCTCAGTTTGCCGTCCTGACCATCTGTCCCACCACTCAGGAACAGGGGACCCTTCGGGAGTGCCATGCCTCCCAGCTCCAGCCCCACTCGCAGGGCTAGCTCTTGGTTCTGCCCACCACGCCCCTTGCCTGTCAACTGCGCAGTGGGCTCTCCCCCAGCCAGCAGACGGTGGCTCCCCAGCCCTCCCCACGCCAAGCACCTGCATAGCATGGCACAAATCCCAACTCTCCACGCCCGTCTCGGGCCCCAGCTTCAGAATCTCAGCAGGCAACTCAGGAGGGGGCTCATCACGGGAGCAGGCAAAGTGAGCCAGTAGACCATAAAGGCGAGACAGACTGTACGTCCCCACACACCCCTGGCGACAGCACAACTGGACGGAATCCGAGCTCCCCCGCACGTCGCCCTGCGCATTCCAGAGCAATGCTGTTGGAGCCAATCACAGCATTGAGAAGATATGCCACCCTGTCTGACTGCTCTCCAGCCTCCTCCCACCGGGGAGCTGAGCGTCCAAGGACCTGCTTGACTGAGGTGGGGAGAGAGGCTGCGGTTAGCCCCTAGTGGTCCAGCACCGACCAAATCTCCTCAGGCCACGCCTCAGTCTACAATGTGGGGCCGCTGGGCTTTTTAAGTCCAGGGGATCTCAGATTACATCAGACAGAACCAGGGCCACCACCTGTTTAGAAAATGTTAACAGGGAAATTGTATTTGACCAAATATGACCACAATATAAAAGTTAATGTGCAAGAAGTTACATTTTTTGGGTGAAAGCGCTATAATGAGCTAGTGGAGTTGGAGTCTTATTTGAGCAGGGTGAGCGCAGTGTGCAAGTCCGCCGCTCTTCAATAACGACGGCATGGCGTACAGAGTTAAGCTCCTGAATGGTAGCCCCCAACACCAAGCCAGGCTGCGTGTAACATTCTGTTTTTCTTGAAGAGAGATGAGTGGGACTGGGGCAGGCAAGAGTGCAGACCCTCCTACACATGTGTTAAATGTCCAATGCAGCAGAATGTATCTCTATCAAATCATTTCTGGGTAACAATTGAGTCTTACTGTGATTGTTTAATTAAACTGGTGTAATAAATATTTTTCTTTAGCATAGAGCAAGCAAGAATCTAGCCTAGGACTGACGGAGTGGTTTGAGTGAGGAGAGAAATAAATAAAAAAATGTTATTGGCATAGTTTTGAACTTTTTCTCATTGGTCTAACTAATTTATTGCATGGTGATGTCACCATAGAAGGTCAAAACAGGTAGACATTTAAGGCAGTCTTTTCAAACAGCTCTTAAACTAAATGGGCATTATGCTATTTTCACAATTTAACAGTATTACTACAACTTCATAGTGTGGAAATATGTATAAAATACAGTAAAAGTTTGACTGCACTGGGCTTTAAAGATATTTATGGACACCCTGTAGCTTTGGTGATTCAAATTAAGTAATAACTATATAGTTTGTTCGACAATTAAATTGTGGTAGTAGTTAGGTATCAATTTACCTGAAATTAGTACAAGCAACAGGTCATTCTGTCAGTGTGCTGGCCAGCCTCTTGATACATTCGGCTGCTCCCTGGGCATCAGAATCAGCATCTGGCAGGTTGTGTTTAGCTCCCTCCAGCACTGTGATACAACTTCCATCCTTCAACCACGTCTGGCTGAGGAGAAATTAATTTACCAACCATCCCATCACACCCACAAACACTTGTTTGAGTTGCTTACTCTTTCCCATGCTCCTGTAGTGTCTCCTTTATCCCGTGTGGCCCTCACTCTCACCAAGTGGTCTCCCACAATCCTCTCTGCCTCTGCAGCCATACCTAAAACATTTTTTGCCAAAGCCCACAAGATGAAGGTTGTTTCTGAGCGTGAAGCTGTGGCCATTCACTAGGAAGGTGTCCCCTGTACGCTCCAGACCCCGCCGCACCACAATGTCTGGTTGCACACCTGTAGCAAACACCTCCCGTGTCCGCATGTCTGAAAACCGTGGATCCCCTTACCCCCACAAGGGCCAGTAAAGGCCGATGCAGGGACAGAACACGAGCCATCAGGCTGTCCTATCAGGGAGAACAAAGCCAAAACTAAGTTTATGGATCACAGGACCCCCTTTGATGTTTCTGCTGTTGTGATTTTACTGGTAATTTCTCAGATTTGTATGTGCACACCAAAAAAGACACACCCAAGAGATTCCAGATAGAGACAAAGGGGCCTACTAGTTGACCTTCTGTCCGTTACCTTGAGATGCCCACACATCAGATAACCACATATTCACTCAGCATTTAGTTGAAGAGACTCAAGTCATTATGAAAGAATCCTAGTGAGGTTGCCTACACAGGGTATGGGGAACCTCTGGATTTCCTCTGTGTGAGAGCTGTGTACTTGCAGAGTCAGGATCAGCACTAAGGCAGTGTCGCAAAATCTGGAAGGAGCTCAACTCAAGTTGAATGTGTACCCTCCGTGTAATGATTGACTCAAGCTTGACCATAGGGCAGGAAAAAAAGTGAGCAGGCTGTGTGTTTGTCTTCAGATGATTTTGTACAATCGGACTATACAGGGTCAACCCAACAGCAGTGCTGCTCAGTTTGAGCTAATTGGTATAAAATATTGGCTTTGGAATGAGGACAGGGTCACCTGTGCCACCTGAATGAGTGGTTAATGTTCAAACCTCTTTCACTTATAACTCTAACATCAAGATGGGCGAGAAGGGTGCAATTGCGGCCTGCAATTTGGGGCATTCCTGCATCTGCAGGAACCTCTCTTTATACTTCTATTGGTCATTTTATTTAAGCTGTGGAAGGCGGGGGTGCTCCAGTACAGTAGGTGGCGTTAACGTTGCACAATAACGTTGGATGCCAGCCACCAATAAACCCCACTGAAGAAGGGGCGGGGTGACAATGGTAGCTAGCTAGCCGTACGCTGGTAGACAGTGTCCTTCGTCCCCGCATGTCGGGCATTGTTTTTTCTACAGATCTGTTAACGACGGCAAAGGCAGCTGGGACCGAAGGACACTGTGTGCTAGCTTAGCCAGCTAGTCCGGTACACAGCAGGTGGGAAGCGACACCAAATCTGTGGCAACACCGTGTGCTAGCTAACTAGCATGTTAGCTAGAAGACGGTGTCGCTAACTAGCAAGGCAGCTAGTTAGCTAGCACATGGTGTGTCCTCATACTGCTACCGGCTGTGCTAGCGGGGCGACCGGTAGACCGTGTCTTTTGCCCCGCCCGTCGGACACTGTTTTCCCGTAGTTCTGTTAACAAAGGTGAGGACAGGTGTTCGGCAGGAGGGGGGGAAGTACACTATCAGTGTTGCTCCCGCTAGCTGACAAGGAGGGGTGGGGATTCAAATCAAATGTATTTATAAAGGCTTTTTTACATCATGTCACAAAGTGCTTATACAGAAACCCAGCCTAAAACCCCAAACAGCAAGCAATGAATAAGTAAGATGGCGCCGACAGATAAGATGGCGCTGACAGACATGGCAGCTCTGCTTCTAGCTCCTAAGCAACTATTGTTTTTTTGTGTGTTATTTCTTACATTATTAGCCCAGGAAATGTTTTGTGTTATTACATACAGCCGGAAATAACTTTTGGATATCAGAGCGACGGTAACTCACCAGCATTACGACCACCAGGATTATGATGGCCTAGAATACCACAATCAAATGCCGACCGTATTACCTCCCAAGATAATTATTTTCAGTTATAGTCACAGCCGTATATATCCCCCCTCAAGCTGATACCACGACGACCCTCAAAGAACTACACTGGACATTATGGAAACACCATATCCTGAGGCCGCATTTATTGTAGCTGGGGATTTTAACAAAGGAAATATAAGGAAAATGCTACCGAAGTTCTACCAACACAGTGACTGTAGTTCTCACGCTGGTAAAACATTGGACCACTGCTACTCAACTTTTCGAAATGCCTACAAGGCCCTCCCCAGCCCTCCCTTCGGCAAATCTGATCACGACTCCATTTTGCTTCTCCCCTCCTATAGGCAGAAACTCAAACAGGAAATACCTGTGCTAAGGTCTATTCAACGCTGGTTTGACCAATCGGAATCCATGCTTCAAGATTGTTTTGATAACGCTGACTGGGATATGTTCCGGGTAGCCTCTGAGAATAACACCGACAAGCCACAGATGTTTTTTCATTTAACCTTTAAGAACAAATTCTTATTTACAATGACGGCCTACCCCGGCCAAACCTGGACGACGCTGGGCCAATTGTGCGCCGCCCTATGGGACTCCCAATCATGGCCGGATGTGATGCAGCCTGGATACGGTGACTGAGTTAATCAGGAATTGTATAGGAGATGTTGTACCCCATGGGAGAAAAAAATTATACCGGGCCCCTAACATAGAAATCTGAATGTTTCAGATTAAAATAACGTACTGAACAATGGTGTTATTTAAATGTACTATCTATAAGCTTCTGCTGCTCTATACTACAATTGTGCAGATTCTAGTTTCCACCTTCATCCTTTACCCATATTAACAGAATTGCAAAAATGTTTGGTTCCTAATGTTAACAAAAGCTGCGTCATGAGATTTTTGATGCTTTATCATAAATAACTACCCAATTGGTGACTTTTTGAAATATGGTGTTGTAGTCAGTTTTAATGAAGAAATTACCAATGATCCATGTTTCAGATTAAAGAATGTATTACATTCTTATAAACAAGGCTAACCCTTTTCTGCCCTATGCATAATTCCTAAATAACATACACAAAATAAAATAAAAATCCTGAACTATGTTGAATGCAGGCATAAATGTGGTACCTACAGAGAACAAGCATCTGTGAAACTGCAACTGTAGTGTCGAGACATTATGTGGGCATTCCTGAGTAAGTTCAGCAGGAGATAAACCATAGCAGAAAATACTCAAACAGTATTTTGCCCATCCCCGGGCAGGCTTGGGTAGAACAGGTTATGTCATTTGTCCTTGTTTGTTCCCTGTAAACAAAACTCGGAGGTTACACTGCACCAAGAGCCCAGCGTCGAGCCTTCTTGTGAGCAAACTCATTTATAATGTCTTTAAAGTAAAATTTTCTTGCTATCTGGTTTTCAATTGAAAGGATGGCAAGGCTGTTCAACCTGTCTTGGAACATTTGTAGATCTTAGTTCTTTAAGTTTCAGCTTACTGAAGGCACGTTCACCTCCAGCAACTGTTACAGGCATTGTACAGAAGATTCTCAGTGCAATGCACACCTCTCCAAAAATGCTCTGTAGCTGCATCTTGTGGATGGCATTTAGGAGCTCTACAGGAGAAAGACCATCTGAAAAAGTGGCACCATATATCGTCTTTAGATGTCGCACTTCATTTTCAAATCCATCTGAGATCTTTGGAGTACTTGTTTCTCAATTTGTGGCAAGATACACATTTGGTTTTCAGTCATTTTCGTAAATGTAAGTATTGGTGAAACCTCCTCGTATATAGCTGCAATCGTGTGGAACTGCATGTCCAAATGACTGATTACACTATCCAGAGCCACATAAAACACTGTGTTGCGAAATCCAGTGTCTGACTTCTGTTCATCTGCTATGCCATCTTCAGTCTCATCAGGGAAACGTTTTCTTTTTTTCTGGCGGCTCCTCTGTTCACTGAGTAGTTACACCCATTTCATTTGCCACCGTGGAGGCTTCTGCCAGAAGAGCGTCCCATTGATTCCGCAGAGCCTGTATTTCTTCCTGTATTGTCTTAATGTGAGCTGCTTCCGTGTCCAGAGAAATATTTCCTGACTGAAGAATTAGGCTTCTATTCTCAATACTTTGCAAAACTTTTACCCAGAAAGTGAGCAGGAAGATTGCCTTGAAAGACATGAAGTATCTTTTCAGACCTTTTGCCTCAGATTTGACTTGGTTTGTCAGGCTGCAGGTAGCAAGAAGCATGTCTAGGGCCTTGATGATAGACGGTAAATGAGTTGCCACTGGTCGGACCACAGCAATACGCACACTCCATCGTGTGTCTGAAAGGAGGTTAAGACAGCAGCCAGTCTTTTCCTTGAATGGCCCATCGCTCTGGGCTGGCACTGAACAGATTGTAAAGACGATTCACACAGCCAAAAAAGGTTGATACTTCTTGGCACGACTGTGCTGCATGTACACCCACGAGATTAAGAGTATGGGAGGCACAAGGTGAGTATGTGGCCAGTGGATTATTTTGCAGTACGTGTGCTTGAACTCCCTTCACTTTCCCTGACATATTTGCACCATTATCATAGCGTTGACCACGTCAATACCATGCCCTTCCAATGCACTCAAAATCATTTCAGAAATTTCACTGCCTGTCTTTCTAGCAAAGTGTTTAAATTCAAGAAAACGTTCAATTATTTCCTATTTACCTGTTCCCTGAACTTTATCTTTGTGTACATATCTCACCAATAATACATTTTGCTCAGTATGGGAAATGTCTCGTGTTGCATCACATATAACCGAGTAATAGATTACATCTTCTCTTTCATAAAGTACTGTTTTCAAAACCCTTTGACCACATATTCCTATGCACTCGTTTTGTCTCTCAGGGCTGAGGTAATGAGTCAGTCGTGCTCCTTTCTTTTTGTCCCTGACTTTCTGTAAGTGCTCACGTAATAGCGGGTCATAATTTGACAACAGGTCAAGTAAGCCTACAGTAGGTAATGTCCATCATGCACATCATCAAGATTAAGTGATTTCCCCCAGAATGGCAGATTCCTAGATGCTATGTACAGTGTCATATCCAAAATCTTTTCTCCAAGTGCTCTGTTTTTATACATTTCTGACTGGATTTGTTTCTGCAGCTGACTGTCTATCCCTGTAGCTGTTGTTACGGTATGCTGCAGAATTTTCAATTTCCAGTAACAGTTCTTGTGAGACACCATCCTCAAGCTCTGGTAGTTTGTCATACATTCTCCGGCCATTTCACTGATAACTTATAGCCATCCTTACTATTCAGAGTACTGGGTGATGGTTTACTTTGCTCATGAGAAAAAAATAACACATGGAATGCAATATAATGCCTTTACACTCTAACTATAAATAAGCCAGTCTCTCTGTACCTTTTCTCTTCCATTTGCTGACTTACTGTACTGTAAATTAGGGAATGGTTTGCCTTCTGAGTCTGGGGGCATGATTTTATACAGTTCTGTCTCCTCACCACACCTGTTGGCTAGTCTGCGAACAATAGCTTCTCTTTTATGGTCTTGTACTTTCTCTGGCCACAGTACTGGATCATCTAAAACCTCAGCTTCCTCACTTTGAATCTGTCCATACTCTTCTTTTCCCTTATTACTTGTTCAATCTCTGTCACTCCTTCACTGGCACTGCTGCTACTCTTTAAGTCTTCTTCCTCCTCCCTGCTCTCCTCTGCATCAGAGTCTGTCTGACAGCTTTTCACTGAGATTCTGCCTACCTGAGGCTCTCTAGGCACTAGGAAGTGAGTAAACAAAGGGAATTTTAGGTTTAATGTTCGCTCCTACAAAGGTTACCATACTAAAAATCTACTACTGAAAGAAAACTTAATAGTATACATATCAAATACACACTTAAATACGTATTCTAAGTCATCATGTGCCTAACTTTACAATTTAAAAATGGTCTAGTTATGCTGCTGCTGCTACAAAACTGCCTCACCTCCCAGGTTCCGCTGTTTCAACTTCATATAGTAAACACACGTTGGGATCGTTGTCTACAGCAGTAGTAGTAGTAGCAGCATCTACAGTATGGATAGGTAGGCTACATTAGGTTAGGTGTTACATTTTAGTCTAGCTAGCTAACAAATATCACACAAATATTGGGGAATACAGTTATATCTAAATAATAGCTAATTAGCTAGCCATAACTGGTAGTGGTAGCTCATTATCATGTTAATAATTACTGCTCTGACCGAGCCGAGTGAGTCCACGGTAGGCAGCTACCTGTAGCTAGCAAGCTATCAAGCTAGCTATATTGGCTAGCTAGGCTACTCAGTTCGGCAGGCCGTCTGCACTGACTTACCACCCATCCTTCTCCTCCCGAAACGGGATGATTGTGTAGAGAATCCTGATCTGATTATGGTTATACGTTTAATTTTCATCACAGATTTTTTTTGTCTAACATTTTTTCAATTATAAACAAATAATTCTCTAAACATTTAGGGGGCCCTACCCCATGAATCATTCATGCCCCCCCCCCCCCCCCCCCTTAACGACACCCTTGGTGTACCCACTGTGACTAAAACGTACCCAAAATTTCAACTGCAAACCACCGCATTTAATCATGGCAAGGTGACTGGGAATATGGCCAAATACAAACAGTGTAGGTATTCCCTCCGTAAGGCAATCAAACAGGCAAAAGTACAGAGACAAAGTGGAGTCGCAATTCAACAGCTCACATGCGAGACGTATGTGGCAGGGTCTACAGACAATCACGGACTACAAAGTGAAAACCAGCCATGTCGTGGACACCGGCGTCTTGCTTCTGGACAAGCTAAACACCTTCTTCGCCCACTTTGAGGATAACACAGTGCCACCGACACGGCCCTCTACCAAGGACTGTGGGCTCTCCTTCTCCATGGCCAACGTGAGTAAGACATTTAAGCGTGTTAACCCTTGCAGGGCTGCCGGCCCAGACCGCATCCCTAGCCATGTCCTCAGAGCATGCGCAGACCAGCTGGCTGGAGTGTTTACGGACATATACAATCTCTCCCTATCCCAGTCTGCTGTCCCACTTGCTTCAAGATGTCCACCATTGTTCCTGTACCCAAGAAAGCAAAGGTAACTGTACAAAATGACTATCGCCCCATAGCACTCACTTCTGTCATCATGAGAGGCTAGTTAAGGATCACCTCTACCTTACCTTGACACCCTAGACCCACTTCAATTTGCTTACCGCCCCAAT